>NW_017306897.1:964820-974071 GCF_000935625.1 Nanorana parkeri
TATATATATAAAGCATGTGTTAAATCTATTCTAATACCATACATGACTAATGATATGGGATCTGGTGTTATATGTTCCATTCGCTGGGAATAGTATGCTATCACTGTCTGTTCTCCCGTAGTTCATTCTAAAGCCAGCTCCTGTGTTATTAATATATTCTTAGTAATTATCCCTACGGGACTGGAGCATAAACAGAATCTCAAATATATTTACGTAACCATAGCGGCTCGACCACGATCATGACTCTGCATAATCAGCTTGTTATGAATTTATTTCACAACTGAAATAATGGTGAAAGGACAGCTACCATCACAGCCGGGGGGGGGGGGGGGGGGGGGATTGGTGCGGCTATGAACCCATCGCATGCACTCGAGTCAGGGAAGGGGAGTTTGATCTGTGGAAATATGACTCTATGTTTCTTGAGAAGATTTCTTGAGAAGTACAGCATGCCTTTCTTATGACAGCTGATATTTACCACTTCTTTCCAGAGATCCAGGTACACATATGAGCTAACATTGCTCCCTAACATGTGCAGGAACTTTAGCACATGGAAGACATGTCCCTGATATTTTACATGTGCTGATGAGTCCAGGTTGTGTGCTTCAAGGGCCGACCATGGAGGAGCATCGATGTATTTTGTCTGTATTGTATATGTTTGTGTGGCATCCCTTACTATGCATAGGGTTTACATGGTTTCCTTTCAAAATTGTGTTGCAATTATAATTTTTTATTACAGGCGCCATCAGTTTAGATGCTGTACTTTGACATCAGTCCCTCTCTCAATGAGCTTATAATCTAAGGTCCCTGGTTCATATGCATACATACTATGGCTGATTTAGACAGAAGCCAATTAACCTTCCAGAATGTCTTTGGAGTGTGGGATGAAACCAGAGTACCCGAGGAAACCCACATTTTGGGGGCACAACATGTATCAGATTATAAAGCCCAACTCTAGTCCTACCAACCCACCCCAAGTCCTGTAGTCCTCTTCCTAGCGCCTTATTTCTATACATACATTTTACTCAGGTCTTCCTCACAAGTCGTCACATGCCGGATTCTCTTTCTCTTCCTCTCGGTTGAGCGCCATTGATGTTATGACGTCAACACCATTCTCTACAACATTGTGCTGAGCTCTGGGTGATGTGATGAAGCATTCCCAGGGACTGTGTCCATTATGTCCTTGGCAAAATAAAAACAATAGACTCATCCCATACACATATCTCTCACTCACCTTGTATAGTCTCAGGAGTGCACGCTCAGTACAGGCCATCACTCTGTAAAATATAGCTCATTTACTGCATAACAGCAATCAACGATGCGCATTTCGAAAGAACACAGGTCCTTTATGTCAAGACATGATACCCTGGGCTCACAGACTGGGTTGAACCAAGAAGGCGACCGGCTTTGGACCATGGAGCAGTGGGTCTTTGGGGTACAGCACCCCAGGGAAAGGTGAAAATTACAGTGAAAGCTGCAATTTTAATTGTAACAAAGACTAGCCTATTTTTAAAAAAAAAACTCTATTAGAATTGGGCTTTATATGAGGTCTTTATATGGCGTTTATACAGTATGAGACTTGAGGGGGAAACACATACGGCAATACAATCTGACATAGGAGCTAACATTTCCATTCCCTAATAGAAACATCCTTGCTGTCTGTGTCCGAAAATTTCCCTTTTCCTTACGGGCAGTCATTAAGTGGGGAAAGTCTTCCAAACAGAGGGAACATACAATGATCGCAAGTTCAAGAGGCGTAACTTCTCCTCTCTGTTCAAACAAAAAGTATATGCGGAGGGTAGACTTCTTTCGTACGTCCTTTTGTTATGATTTTCAAGCCTAACAAATAAAATATTTAGCATTCTCCTTTTGATCCAGCAGGTGGAGCTTTAGGCTAATTTTCACTTTTTCCAGAGTGGCAGTTCACTTCTTTGATGTAAAAAGCCTGACCCAAATCCATTCTACAAAGATGATCAGAGCTGAATGCAAGCAGGGGGTTGTCCTATGCTCCACAGTCTGCACAAACCCTCAGAAAAAGACTGCACTCAGAGAAAAATTCAAACTCTTGTAACTTTGTTCATCCACACACCATGAACAGACAGTCCCCGCCTGAGACCTCGTCCTCTGATGTGTTTCCCGCACAAGGATGGACTTAATCGTACCTCTAGAACTAAGCCCAACCTTGTGGGTGCCAGGCAGGGACTCTGTTCATGTAGTTCAGATGAAAAAAAAATGTCAGCGTTTGAATTTTTCTCATCGTGCAGCCAGGCTTTTACTTTGGATTTGTGCAGTCTGTGGAGCATAGGACAATCCCCTGTTAGTGTACGACACCCAATCTTCCATGAAGGTGACTTGATTAAGGGCTTGGTAGCAGCGCACACCCCCCAAAATCATTAGGCCCCTTCACATGATCCGATCAGGAAGGGATCAATGCATGGAGCCCCTGCTGATTGGAGCAGTTTGGAATGGATGTCAGCATTGTGGCATCTGCGTCCGTCCAGTTTTTTCATACATATTGGGATGGAGGAATAAAATGAAATTACCGGACCCATGTTGGTCTATGGGGAATTGGATGTAAAGGGGCAGATCCGGCATGATCAGGTCTGGCAAAACAGAACTCTGTTCTGCTTGGTTTTCCGGACATGGCCGGAGTTGGGGGTAATCGGATGTAAACGGATGTCTATCGGTTTAGATCTGCCTGCCTATAGACTAACACTGGGCTTCCCATCAGATTTACCTAAAAAGTGACCGAAAGCCCGTGTGAAAGGGCTCTTATAGTTATAGTCTTATGACATCATCAGCTATTGGGATGAAGCTTTCGAAGAAGCCAGTAAGAGTGACTCAGCAGGTGAACATTTTTGTGTTTCACCTTTTCTGGGTTTTCAGTTGACTTCTTTGATGCAAAAAGTTTAACTCCAAACCAATACAGTTTCCCTGTAAGATAATGGCGTCATAAGCTGTTGAGATCAAGTCATCAAAGAAGCCAGTAAGAGTGACTCAGCAGGTGAACATTTTCACGTTTCACCTTTTCCAGGGTGTCACTTGACTTCTTTGATGCAAAAAAATTTGACTTTAAACCAAAACCGTTTCCCTGTAAGTAGGGATGCACCGATAACGAGTACTGATACAGGTGCTCTCGCTAGCATGGAGCCGGCTTCCTGGGCTATCAGGAAGCTGGGCGGCCGGGAAGCTGGCTCTATGTTGCTTGGCCGGCTTGATTGTGATTGGCCAGGAAACCGGCTTCCCTGCCAATCAGTATCGAGCCAGCTTCCTGGCCAATCAGCAAGGAGCTGGCTTTTTGGCCGGCATGATGCTGATTGGCCGGGAAGGCAACTTCCCGGCCAATCAGCATGGAGCAGTCTTCCAGGCCAATCAGGAAGCCGGGGGGCGGATCATTACTCAACGCCCAGCTTCCTGATCGCACGGGAAGCTGGCTCCATGTTCCCTTACAGCACTGCCGGTCAGAGGAAATCTTCCTCTGACCAGAAGTTCCGATATCGGGGAAGGTATAGGAGCATTTGAGCGAGTACAAGTACTCGCCCAAATACTCGGTATCGGCACCGATACCGATACTAGCATCGGTCTCAGTGCATCCCTACTTGTAAGATAATGATATCTTCAGCTCTTGGGATCAAGCCATCAAAGAAGCCAGCAAGAGTGACTCAGCAGGTGAACATTTTCATGTTTAACCTTTTCCAGGTTGTCAATTGACTTCTTTGATGTAAAAAGCCTGACCCAAAACTATTACAGTTTCCCTGGAAGATAATGACATGATTGGCTGTTGGGATGAAGTCATCACACAAGCCGGTAAGAGTGACTCAGCATGTGAACATTTTCATGTTTGACTGGATTGTCCCTCCAGAAGATCCTCCAGAACAGTTCTTCAGATACGACCAAAGATATTGACCTGCTAGTTACTAGAATGCCACAATATGTTAGCAGTAAACGTCTTTACAGCTTTCACTCATTCCAGCATTTCTCATTTATCATCAGCAGTGTGAAAAGAAGTGAAAAGCTGGAGGTGGATCCAAACGTGTACTCCTTCCCCGATGTGACCAGTATCGTCCAAGAAAAGACAGACCGGGGCCAGGGACCCCTTCAGCTGCGCAGCTGCAGAGCCAGAGAAGAAAAGGAGAAAGATGGCGAGTTCACTGATAATGATGAGGTTCCACCTCTTCTATGACATGGAATGCACCTGCCACAGTGTGGACATTGTATTGTTTTACCCATCGGTTCACCAGCGGCTGCTCTACTCTGCATAGTGAGGTGAAGACCTTCAGTGGTCTGACTGAACCAATGCTGCTGTGTACTGTACACAGTAGAAAATCACCAGCAGATGAACTTAGAACATTTTATAGCTGAACTTCACACAGATATAAAAGACACAACTTAATGTAGCTCTGTGTTCATTAATAGAGAATTAAATGTATTTTTTTTTCCAAATGGAAGCAGTGCAAGTACCTGGATTTGACCGTGTATCAGCCTCAGCCACTGTACAACAGAGCTTAAACTAGGAGAGGGAGACTCAGAACAAGGAGCCAATCAGGTATGCTGCAGTATTCATATATTAACAAGGAGACACTGATAGGAGAGAGCAGGGTGGCCAAGAGATGTGCTCAAAGGCTACAGTTTCTCCTCCTACTGTCCAGTCATAGTCTGAAGTGGGACAAGTCCTTTAAGTGTTACTTAACTGCAGCATAGAAAGGTGAGGTGTAGCAAAGGTGTGTAAATCTGATAACTGGATTGACAAAAATACAGATCATCGCTTGGAGTTCATCTTTAAGGCCTTGTTCACACCAAATGCAGAGCAGATCCGCTCAGGTTTCTGCACACGCAGTGCAGTGGGTTTTGCCGCGTTTTTTAGTTTAACATGGGCTTTCAGTGCGTTCCAGGCATTTGTATGCGTTTTTGATGCGTTTGCATGCATTCCAGAGCAGGTGCAGAAAAGGTAAAATAGGGCGTGCTGCAGTTTTTTCACCTGCTCTGGACCTGCACACTGCGATGTGAACTGGAGCAAAAAATACCATTGGAATACATTGGACGCAGTTTTGATCCGGTCTGCTCTGCTCTGCACCTGCTCCGCGTTTGGTGTGAACAAGGCCTAAGGAGAATGATTAATTATTTAATTTAAATTATTTATTTTTTACAGAAAGAAAATCAAACAGTGAAAAAAAGTAAATAAAAAATAAAACTGGCAGTACACAAATATAAATCAAATACACAAAAAGGGAAAGAAATAACACTGAACTACCCTGAATCCACACCAAAACTCATTATTCCATTTTTTTTACACAAAACAAGAAAAATAATATTACAGAAAAAATGATCAAATACGCGCACACACACGCACACACACGCACTCACACACACACACACACACACGGGAAAGACAATACAAAGAAGAATTAAAGGGTTTCTAAACCCTGCGGTTTTTTTGCATATATCTAGTGCTAAATAGCAGTAGATATATGCAAAAAGTTTAAAAAGAAAAAAAAATGCTCTAAAAGCGCTTTAAACTTACCCGTCTTCGCTGCGCGCTCCCGCACAAGAACCGAAAATGCCCAGGCGGCCGCAAAGCATCTTGGGGCGGGCGCATGCGCAGTTTGGATTCTAGGCCGGGAGACGAGGAGAGACACAAGGTAAGTATATGGACGGCGTGCACCCGCATGCAGACACCGTGGGACAGGAAGTGCCAGCAAACACAGAGGAGTCAGCGCTGGATCGGAGACCCGCTGCAGCGCTGGAGAGAAAGCTGAAAAGAACAGGAAAGAAGAAGAAGATCGGATTAAGAAATGGTGCCTTCTATTAGTGGTTAACAGCGGTTCCCTCTATGTGATCCATGTAGCTAACAGTCCTACTTGGTTCATTCCTAAATATTATATTTTACCGTATGTAATCCCCACGACAGTTTCTGATTACTTTGTCTATACTTTCGAGGTTATTTAAGTATGTTTTCTGTTTCTTTTTGTAATGTCTATTCGAAAACAATAAAATTTTGTGGTAAAGGAAAAGTACACTTTGTTGTAAAGTGCTTGTACCCTTTAAAACCCAACCCCAGCATACATTTCACCCCCCTCCCACGAAAAAATTCCCTATCTTAAAACCCTATTTTACTTACTTCAAGCTGCGTTCATGTGACCCCGCAGCCCAGAGTCTTCTTGCCTTCCGTTAACATTCTGCTCATCTCCTCTTTGAGTGTCTGTGGCTCTATACACAAAACTAGACACGTGCAACAACAAAAAATTGTTTAGTTTTGTTTCTGATTTCATTTATTTCCGAAATCGGGCCCTGTATGTGTTTCGTTTTGGGTTTGACTCTATAAAGACATGGTTTGATGAGTTCAGTGTGGACACTTCCTACTGGATGTCCATTGGCATGTGTCCTCTCAGGATTTAGATTGGGATGGATATCAACAGAGGGGAATGATGGAAATCCTCTCAAACGCCATCGGACCTCTGGATTCTTGGTCTGCCCACCTGTAAACAGTGGCGGTGGGGGTCCTAGAAGGGGAACTTAGGTGAGTATACCTAACTTCACACGGTAAGGGAAAAAAAAAAGCCCATCAGGATGGGTTAGAGATGGATGCAAGGGAGGGGTGGGAAAAAAATACTTTTTGATCAGAATTGGATTTTAACTCATCTTTGGTTACAAAAAGGGAGCAGAATACCAAAATTAGAAAATGTAAATATAAAATAATGTATGTATAAAATGGCATATAACTAAGTTTGACAGTTCATCCCGTAAAAAAAATACCTACTGGCCAAGAGGCATTTCCACATGTAACCTAAGGTCAGTCCTCCTTTTATAGCAAAATAACTTTGTAAATATTATTTATAATTAATCCCGTTCCACTTTGTACAGCCACATGAAGTATTTATTGTCTGGGTATTTTGCTTGTTGATGCTGAGAATTCTCTACACACAGAAAGGAGAGTAATCTAGAAAATCTGGAACAAAACAGAAGAAGCTATTCATACACAATAGAGCTAAAAGTTTGTAGACACCCAACTATTAAACCCGTATAAGCTTGTTGGACATCCCATTCCAAAACCATGGACATTAAAGCGCACCTTTACCCAGATCTTTAAAATAACAACAAACACACCTTTAGAAATGATTAGTAATGACAATCTACACACACATACTTCTAGATAACTGCCAGCTTTGTATTCTTTGCATTCCTTATTTCTCTTTTCTTTCCCAGTCTTCTGACAGTGGCCATGTTAACTAAGGGCAGATTACTAGCTTTCCTTTTACTTCCTGGATTTCTGGCACATGTGACTAGACATGTGACTAGGACATGTGACCATGCACATCATCCCAGAGGAGGAAAATGCGTTTCCCTGAGATCCCATGAGATTACAGATGAGATTTCCCAGCAATGCTCTGCTGATGACAAGGCAATCCCGCTGTGCATTGCTTTGGTAAACCAAAGTCATTTTGCCCTTTCAAAGCAGGAAGTGAATGCTCTGCAAGTGTAAGTATTTCACAATCACAGCATTTTACACCTGACATGTCTATGTTATTATTAATCATCATACATAGAGGGATGCATTGGTAGAATTTGATTTTTAAGTGTAAAGGTCTGCTTTAATATGGAGATGGCTCCCTCCTTTGCAGTTATGACAACATCCATACTGGGAAGGCTTTCCACAGGATTTTGGAGTGTGTCTGTGGGAATTTGTAGCTTCAGTACCGGTACCATAGATCGAGTGACTCATGTATGCTGAAGTGTGTAGCTGATGGTTGACTAACAGCTTAGTCGCTAGAGATGAGTTGGGTTTGGCGCAAATTCAGTTCACCCAAGCCTGATCAAAACTGGGCCGTGGAGGCATCCCCTGCCCCTTTGTAAAGTATAGCTGCGGGGCAGGAAATGTGCCTCTTTGCAACTGATTGGGCCAGAAGGAGGGGGTGACTATTACAGTTTTGAACTGGCTTTGACAAACTCAGAGGAACTGGGTTCACACCCACCCCAGGCTCATCACTTTTTGCACGTATTGTATGTTGCATACAGTACCCTCAGGGCTGGATTATTTACTCTCTCTGCTGCCCCAAGGCCAGGTTCCTCAATACGCCAAGCCCCCCCCCCCCCAATGGAGAATGACAACCAGATGGTGGGGGCGGCAGGGTTAGTTAAAAAATTTTCTTTAACCACTTTAATTTTTCAATTTGTATTAATTTGTTTATTTTTCAAAATATTTATCTTATTATTTTTTACTTTTTGACCTGCAGGTTGCATACAAGTGATCTTGGCGACATTAAGCCATTATCACACTTCCAGGCCGAGCATGCTTTTTTTGGCTGCAAAAGCTAGGGATTTATAGTCCCGACAGATGGAAGTTTGCCATTACAGGTTTCTTTTCCCAGCATGCCCCGCCAGCAGTCCCCTTCTACAGTGTACGGCACACTACTGCGCGCTAACAAATGTTATCAATAAACCTCCGTGAATGAAAAATGAAAAATATTCTACATTTCCCGTAATTACCTGTAATGTATTTACACAGCACAATTAAACTTTCTGAATGTATAATTAGCAGCATGCATTCTGCATACTCAGTATGAACAGCCTGGAGAGTTTCTGTGCCGTGCTGTAGCAGATATAATTAACTATGATTACTGAAATTGTATAGAAGTGGAATACAAGCTTTTTCTAAACACGTGTATGAAGTAAGCAACTCCTACAAAATAAATGTTTCTGTTTTGGGTGGCATGGGGTAAAATTTTATCTCCTGCTTGGTCTTAAAGCAGACCTTGCATCAAAATGCTTGGGCTTTGTAGGACTCTTGAACTCTTTTACCCTGCCTACTCACCTTACACCCCAAATTCTGACATTGGTGGCTAGGTGAGGGTGATGTCACAGGCTTTTTGGCAAGCACATGGGATCTCAAATCTTACGAAAAGGCAATTCCACACTGTACTGGAGCTCCTTCTTAATGTCCTGGAGGGTTGTCTTCTTCATTTCCTGGAGGGTCTTCTTCTTCATTTCCTGGAGGGTCTTCTTCTTCTTCATGTCCTGGAGGGTCTTCTTGTCCTGGAGGGCCTTCTTCTTCATTTCCTGGAGGGTCTTCTTCTTCTTCATGTCCTGGAGGGTCTTCTTGTCCTGCAAGGCCTTCTTCATTTCCTGGAGGGTCTTCTTCATGTCCTGGAGGCCCTTCTTCTTTTTGTCCTGGAGCGTCTTCTTCTTTTTGTCCTGAAAGGTCTTAGCTCTTCTTCTTCATGTCCTGGAGGGTTTTATTTTTCTTGTCCTGGAGGGTC
>NW_017306897.1:974110-980207 GCF_000935625.1 Nanorana parkeri
AATGCTTTTTGGGGGTCTAAACATTACATTGTTACATAGTATTTGAGGTTGAATAAAGACACAGGTCCATCAAGTTCAACCTTTGTGTGTTTGTGCATGTGTTGCATGTGTGTGTATACAGGTGAAACTCAAATAATTAGAATATCGTGCAAAGTTCATTTATTTCACTAATGCAACTTAAAAGGTGAAACTAATATATGAGAGAGACTCATTACATGCAAAGCAAGATAATTCAAGCCGTGATTTGTCATAATTGTGATGATTATGGCTTACAGCTCATGAAAACCCCAAGAACCCCAAATCCACAACCTCAAAAAAGTAGATTATTACATGCAATCAATAAAACAAGGATTGTACATAGAACAATATCGGACCTCTGAAAAGTACAAGCATGCATATGTACTCAGTACTTGGTTTGGGCCCCTTTTGCAGCACTTACTGCAATTACTTTTGCACGATATTCTAATTATTCGAGTTTCACCTGTACGAGTCCCTGTGTGATCTAGTACTTAAAGAGTATCTGTACCCCTGTATGTTATGGTCTCTGAGGAAGGTATCTTATTGGTTTCTGAAAGATTTAATACTCTCTGATACCACTGCTTGTGGAACAGAGTTCCAAAATGTAATCGCTCTAACGTTAGGGGAACTTAAAAATTTGAAGCAAGCTACACTTTTACTTCTGCCCACAGGCGTCAGCGCCACTCCTTGCAAGGTTGTCCTAGGCTGAGCTATATCTCTCGTTGATCTACAGGATGACTTAATTGGGCATGATGCACCATATCTTGTACCCTGCTCCCTCTAGCGGATTCTCCAAAGAAATAGGTGAGGTGTGTAATGTGTTTATATCACTTTATGAGAGAAAAAATAGCTTCTAAAAGGTTTTGTTATAACTAGCACTCTGACTCTTGGAGGAAAGGAATGTAAGGGGGCTTGCGTGAAGAATAGAAAAAGACGCTGTATACATTGAAATTCAAAGTTATGCAGACAAGTGTCTCAAACGGATATGTTCGCATTCTGTGCTGGGAGATCAGTGCAGACCCCTAATGAAACCTGAATAGGTGCGAAACATGTTGGGCCTGGGTGCTTAGGGATTTATTAGTTAGAGGGAGGGAGATGACAGATTTGATGGAGGAATGCAAATAGAGACAAAAGCAAAGAGATTACAATGTAATAATAATAATAATAGAGTTGTAATTAAGAAATGATGCACCTCCCTCTAAAATGGAATGGGTGCTAAAGGAAAGTGGAAAAAAAAAGTTTAATACATTAAAAAATGTATATAATGCTAACGCAAGACAGGTAGGTATGTGTTTTTTTTTTAGGTACCCCGAAGTGACAGAACCAAGAATATACTTCAATATTGTATCCAAAAATTCTATATTATTATAAAAAAATATTAAAAATTATTTCCCAATTGTAGATGTTCATTTATCCTTTCATGATTATTTAGATTCCCCCCAACAAATCCGATGAAGCCCTTGTATCGCGAAACGCGTTGAAAACGGAATGCTAACTACTCCCAACATTATAAAGAATAGGCAACGTTTTTGAAAGAACAGACGCATGACTATTGCTTGTAAACAACAAGTTATGTTTTGGAGTAGTGCGTTGGAGGCACTAATGTACATTGCAAGAAAGGAAGCTGTGACGACACGGTGATGAGTTTATAAGTTAAATGTGTATTGGTGTTGAGTTATGTTTGAGTGCGTTATGCTGTGTGACCTGGTTATGGAAAGACTATCAGCACCATCCCTCGTTATCTCCCATTGTTCTCTGAGGGAGCTCAGAACAATTACATTCTGGCCAGGCTGCTGCTATGGCTGTCTGGAGTTCGTTAGCAGGTGGACACCTGTGGTGTTGAGCAGACCAATTGTCTGGGAGGGGAGGGTGGATGTGATGAGATTACATTCTGATCTCATAACTTGCTGTATAAAAGTTTGTGCAGTTGCTCAATAAAGCAGCGTTTGTTTCACCTACACTCAAGCCTTGGCTAGTGACTGGGGAAACTGGGAGCTAAGGATCTTCAGGTTGCAAGATCTCCTCAGCAAGGAAGAAGACAGCGGCGGACATACTCATCCTGCGTACGGGGGTCCGTCACAGAAGCGACACATTTATCATCCTTTTACATGATTTAAATATTTTTTTTTATAATAATATAGAATTTTTGGATACAATATTGGAGTATATTCTTGGTTCTGTCACTTCAGGCACCTAAAAAACCCCCACATACCTACCGGTCTTTCTATTGATTTAGGGGTGTGGTGCCAATCACTCAAAGGTCTCTCACACCATTTTTTTCCTCCTATATAACTCTAAGGGCTCGTTCACACCAGATGCAGTGCGTTCCGGCCTGATTCTGGCTACGGCGCCATTCACTTCAATGGCCCGCCACGCCCGCTCCTGCCCCACAAAAAAAGTGAGCCGGCCGCAATGTCAGGCAGTGCGTTCTGGCCAGAATCAGGCCGGAACGCACTGCATCTGGTGTGAACGAGGCCTTAGGGGAGGATAAACAGGTGGCAATGTGTCTCATACTGTGAGAAAAGTGGTACAATGAGACCAAAGAAATAGTGTGAATATATATATTTTTTAAAAGAAAATAAATCTCCATGAAAATATTTCATGTCAGAGCTTCCCCGCTGGTAACCGGTGGTCTGATAACTGGTCGGGGAATATTTAGGAAGCAGTAGGAGAGAAGGAGGAAGCACAGAGTTAAAGAATGCATGAAGCACAGAAATCCTTGCACTGCAGGTCCTCAGGTACGGCTTCCTCTCTAGCAGGAGAAGAGTGAGCAGCACAGAAGTGACATCACCAAATCTCACTCCAGATCTCCTGAGACCAGCAGTCAGAGGCAGGAGTGCCTTAGATCTCACACTGCAGATATACAGCTATGAGGCTCATGGCACAGGCGTGCCTAGAGACAGGAAATCCACTACTATTTTTCAGGAGGAATTTGAGAGAAAAGATTTTCAGATTACTGCTTAAGCCCAATAAGCATTTCTTGATATAGGATAGCAGATCATCTTTCTCGACTAAAGTTCCACTTTAAGAGCAATGTAGTCTGCTAAAAAAAAATTGTCTGGGCTGTTTGGCAAGGATGTCTGGATCACAAGACTGGCTGCACTGAATTTACTTCAAAGCCATACACTACTGAATACACTATAACCTTCTACACTGAAAGTGCCCAGTACCTCCACTCCTCTGTCACAGCATCACTGCAGCACAGGTACACTTTAAAACCAACATAAAATGCTAGAAAACCTCAGTAGGAAGCTTATTTGTATCCTCCGTCCTACTCATGACTCATCAAGTTAATGAAATTAAAATGATTTTATAAAGGACCAGCATCGTTTTATTACATAACACAATCTCTGTAATGTGGTTTAGGAGTAAGTCCAATTAGATGTTATCATATTGTCTCGGCAGTAAATGCGTGTGGTTATAAATGATTTTCGTGGCAGCGGCTTTCCATCAATGGGAGCAGATAACCCGTCTTATTCCAGAACATTCCTCTCCTGCCTCTCAGCCTCCATGTGGAACGGGCCACACACACAGAAGCAAAGCTTGTCAATGTTTAGTGCATCATTTGCAACAAACAAAGCAATCGATCACAGGAACATTTTACAGCAGGTTGGAAAATCTTTCCAAACCAATTGTTTGACACGGCCATAAATCAGAACTTTCTGAGATGGGAAAGAGGGAGGTGTTAGAAATGCCAATGTTTAAAGTGACACTAAACTCAGGAGGTAAATCAAAGTACCTTAAAGTGACATTAAAGTCACAAGGAGTGCTTCTGCTGGACATGTGCCAAGTGCACAGAGTTATGCAAATAATTAAAAACAGATCTAGAGTTCCGAGTAGGAACAATAGTTATTGGAGAAGGCTTGGGATAAAGCCAGCACCACAAAATTACCCTTTTGATTTCCTGCCTTTAAAGTGACATTAAAGTCACATCCCCCCACCCGCCCATGCTGCTATAAGGACTTACCTGAAATTATGCCTCTTGCTCAGATCATCATCTTCTTTCCGGTAGTTTTCAGGAGTCCCTCCAGCGCTGGTACCGGTCTGTGATCCAGAGCTGACTGCTGTGTCTTTTGTGTCCCGCGGTGTCTGTGCGCGTGCACGCTGGTGGGCTGCCTGCATTGACTTACCCTGTGTCTCTCCTCTTCTCTTGGCCGAAGATCGCTACTGTGCATGCGCCCGCCACAGCATGCTGCTTGGTCGCTCGAGAACCTTCAGATCTTCAGACGGGAGTGAGCGGCGGAGACAGAGGTACGCAATTACCTTTTTGGTAACTTTAAAAAAATTTTTTTTGCATATGTCTACTGCTAGCAAATAAGTAGATATATGCAAAAAAAAGGTTTAATTTTACTTTATTAACAAAAATGTATCTTATTTGTATATCACTCGGCTGTAGATCCTCAAATCATCTCTGAATAGGAGCTTACACTGTCCTTCCTTCTGGAGGGTGGCTACTTTTGTTCCCCATAGTCCCTGTGTGTGTTATAAAGTAGCCACCGCTCCAAGCTCACTCCCGGGATGGACTACAATCTCAATAAAAATTAGTAAACTAGACATGAGATAGCAGTCCATCACAGGAGCGAGCTTGGAGCGGTGACTACTTTACAACACACACAGGGACCATGGGGAACAAAAGTAGCCCCCTGTCAAGGTCTTACCTTGTCCTCATGGTGGCAGCCATTTTGGACATGTGCAGACTGCAGTCTCTTTTATATCCTCTGATTGCGTCATTGCTTGCCTGCTGCCTGGGCGTCGCACAGTGATGATGTGGCAACACCTGACTATATAAGTCTGCTCAGGATTTAGGTTCATTGCCCTTGCGTTTGTGCTCCAAGGTGCATCTCTGGCGATCTGAGTTCCTGTGTATGATCCGGTCCGGCTGACGTTTCCTCTGGCTCTCGATTCCCCGCATCGGCAGACGTACCCGCATTGGACTAGATTCCGGCTTGGACGACTACACGCTTTGGACGTGATCCCGGCTCGGCAGATGTACCCGCATTGGACTTGACCGGCTTGTTCCTGACCTCGCTGCTCCCTGATGAATGTTTATGTTCCTTTAAATAAACAACTTTATTTTACCTGCGTTTCTGTGTGGTCTGGTTTCCTGGCTCCCGTGACACCCCCCTCCAGAAGGAAGGACAGTGTCAGCACCAATTCAGAGATGATTTGAGGATCTACAGCCGAGTGATATACAAATAAGATACATTGTTGTCAATAGTTAAAGGAGAACTATGAGGTGAGTGCTTTTCACTCACCTCATAGTTCTAGCCGATCTGTGGCAATGAGACTGTCACAGGTCGGCTCAGTAGATGGGGAAGTGAGCGAACACATACCAGCGTTTGCTACCTCAGCCGGGTTAGCCCCCCCATATCAAAAATTTTGAACAAAACATATGCGGTTGGTTAGATCTTTGTTAGATCAGGTTAGATCTCTGTTGTTTGCGTTAGATCTCACACAGAAATAGAGATATTAACAGTTATTTGCAGGGGGGGCTAACCCGTCATCAGCCCCCCCTTATCAAAAAATTGACCAAACAGTTAGCTAAGTATACCTACACGCCTTAATGAGTCTACACTGTTGGTTTATGTTGGGGTCTCACCGCCTTCCGTGTGGGATGTGTGGGGGGGCTAGGCCTCTAGTTGGTCTGACCACCCATCCACCTGTTTGTACGCAGATATGGGGGCCCTCGCGCCACTATGGTGATGCTGGGACCCCCAAGGTTCCTATTTATGATGCTTCACTTACTGTCTACACCAGTTCTTTTTTGCTATGTTATTTTATTTTGTTCCTCATTTAATAGGTTATCGGATGGTGCGGTTGACAGCAGCTCACTGTTTGCATACTAATCGAAGTTAAAGGAGAACTATGGGTAACGGGACTATGGAGAACTATGGGTTCTCCTTAGGGTAACGGGAGGACACAAACTAGCGTCCTCCCTTCACCCTAGGCTCAGTATACAGTGAGCTAACACATCAGTTTATTGATGGAATCCCCTATCTCAGTGTCAGAAATGGAGCATGCCCTTAAACTCACCCAGTCTGGCAAGGCACCAGTCCCGGACGGCAACTCTCTGACATAT
>NW_017306898.1:0-10594 GCF_000935625.1 Nanorana parkeri
CAGTGTTAGGATTTGATTTGCCCGGAGTTCTGCTTGAGCTGCTGGGGTTTACTGTGCCATTCTCAGTGCTGCTCTTCTTGAAGATGAGACTTGTCTTTCATAATTGAGGATCCACTCAACTGTGTGTCAGCAAGCGTCAACCCCTTCAGCTCCCCACAGCCAGTGATGGCTTGTCCTCCCATCTGGTAGGCTAATGGAGCGAAGACCCACCTAAACCCAGCACTGATTCTCCCTTCTCGCAGAGATGCTTGCCATCTACCACTATTGCTGGCCAATCACTGACAGGCACCTGACGGTGACCCAGAGCTTTTGTCATAACCTTCTCTTCCCTGCTCCATCCGTCTGTTCACCAGAAGCTTGACATGGATCAGATTTTGGTTACTGAATCCATCCCCAAGGGCACATTCACATGGCAGCTTTGAACACCCAGCTATGTGATGAATAAAAAAAAATGTTCCTTTTAAAGAACAAATCTCTTTGTGACAAAGGTCTTAAGGTGCCCATACACTGTACGAGAATCGCGGGAAATCCCGCAATCGTACGAGAATCGTACAGTGTATGGAAGGCGTGCGACCGTTTCTACTGTACGGTCGCACGTCTTTTGTCGAACCAGCATGTTCGAAAACCAGCCGGGAATCGTACGATTGTCGGCGTGTTTCTAGCCTGCTCGTTCGATAGCTGTGGAACGGGCCGGTGTGCGCATTGCGGTCATCGGAATTCGCCCCTCAGCGGGGCGGGCTTTCGATGATCGCAAGTACGATCTGCCCGTCCAAGGTGGGCAGATCGTACGGGCTTTCAATAAGCATACGACCATCGCAAGACAAAAGTCTTGCGATGGTCGTAAGGTGTATGGGCACCTTTATTCGCTGTACATTTTGTTTCCCACATCAAAGGCCCCATGCACACCTATATCTGTGTGTGATTAGGGATTCCTGTGTCAGGAACTTGCGCTTTCCTGCAGCAGGAATTCCAAATCTGCTGTTGACAAGCGGCAGCTGTCACCCCTTCAAATTATCGGGTGATCAGGTGACAGCAGCCGCTGCATTTAAATTCCGGCACACCGCATGTATTTGTATGTGATATGATTACATGTGGTTAGGAATCAATCACTCTCCCTGGACGCACGATCGATGACGGCTGCTTGTAAGCGCCAGACTAGGTAATAAAGGTGCACAGATTAATCCCGAGGAGGTGGAAGATTTAGCATAGTGCAGCGTTTCTTCTGACCACAAGACCAGCAATATGTTGATGGAACGCCAACCAAAGTCTATCTGCATTTGCCCTTTTTTTTTCGGCGCAGAGCTGTTTGTAAGCTTTTTAGTTCCCCCCAGACGTGTTGCGAGCGCTCGGCATGTAGAATGAACACTTATAATTTCTGTGCGCGGTGTGGGTGGACATTTTTGACAAGTCTATATTTATTTTACATCTGTTGCTATGTTAGGAGCAGTCAGGAGACTCGTACCAGACAGCACTAGAAGGGGAAAATTATCAGGTATAACCTTTTTATAATCTCCTCGTCAGACATCAGAAATGAACCTGCTTTCTTTCTAATTCCTTTTCCTGTCTGCAGCAGTCTTCCACGCTGGGTTACGGAGACTATAATGCGTATGTCCAGGCCCCGCCCACCTACTATACGAATGCACAAGGCTCGTACCAAGCTGGATCCACGCTGACTGTAGAGAAGGTACGGTTATATTGCCAGTGTAAAATATACCTGAACTCGCTGGACTTCAACCCGGCGAACTATGAACTGTGTGTGAACATAACAGAGAAATGCCTTTTGGAAACGTTAGGTTTTGGCTACAATGCGAACTCTTTGGCCTCAGTAGTTTGTGAGTCACAGACCCAGAATAAGCATTCATATTGGGTCATTTAGACCTACTTGTGTGTTCTGGATTAGTCACGGGGTGTGAGCCTGTCACCACAGGGTCCCTTTTACCAAAAAAGCCCACCCGTAAAAGAAGTGTTCACTTACTATTCCAACAGTCCGTGTAAGGAAAGGCTGCGGGTTCTCCGCTCCCCAGCCGCTGCATGCAGTCAAATTCTTGCATCCCCGGCCGCTGTGGTGCCGCTGCTGGTTTATATGTCCTGCCGTTATGTATAAGCCGGTGAGGGGAGCAATCATTTGACTTAGTGGATGGTCAAATTCTTGCAGCTGACGGGGAGCAGAGGAGTGACCGCTTACATCGGCCGCCGGAAAGGTGCGTAAAATGGTATTTTAGGTGAATTCAGATCCAGTCGTGTTTTACTGCCATCTGCAGAAGGATCGCTCTGGTGTAAGCCAGCCCCCATATCATCCCTCCTCTACCCAGCATGTCTTCTGGTAAAGCATTACCAAGGGCAAAAAACATTGGGTCTGCATCATGAGAGTCTTCCTCCGCAACATTTCCCTCTAACTATAGGGACACCGGGTTTCAGATTGCAGGCCCCAGTTCTATTCAAGGATACCGTATAGATGCCTCCAAAGAGCTGAGGTCAGCCATAGTAGCAGCAGGACTGCCCCCTATGTCTATATGTAGGCATGCTGCTGTCACAGTACTGCAACTAGGCCCAAAGTGCATGGCAAGGCCTCAGGTACTCCCACACCCAGGCAGCTGCTGCTGATGCGGGTCAGACAACTGGAGGTGACCAGGTCATTGTAGGCGGGCAGTGGGAACAGAACAGAGTTTCAGCAGCAGGATAGTTCTTCCTCTATGTTGATTAGGAAAGCAAATGTAGAGCTCCACACAGGGGATGATGTCAGTGCTCAGCCCACCAGTGTTAACCCTTACTGTGGTGAAACCAGTGGTGGTGGAAAAGTGGAAGGCCCTGAGCAGTGGAAACAGAGTTTGCTCCTGGTGCTTTAACCCCAATGGTCTGACCCCTAAGAGAGTCTTCAGGGTCTGGGACCGTGCCATGGTTCTGGACCCGGAAAGCACTCCGCAGCTACCAGCGCACTCAGGTCAGGAAAGTGGCAGAATGTAGAGCCCAGTGGCCGAAGGTCACATGTCCAGCCCTGCGGGGTCCAGGTACAGAACACCTAAGTCAGGCTTGAGAAGGTCCAATCTGCAGAGCTGCCATCTAGAGACCAGCTCCAGCAGCGATCTAGTGAGGGAGGCAATAGAATGACCTTTTTGTTTCTAATTTTGCGCATGGATTGTTAACAAAATGTGGTCAGATCTGTCTACGCAGAGCCGGAGAAAAGACATTTATCTTCCTAGGACACTAGTAAGTAACTGAGGCATGTTGGGTAGAGGAGGGTTATACGGGGGCTGGCTTACAGTGTCTGACAAAGAAATTTATGGCATGCATGTAAACCCCAAAATCTTCATCTCACTGTATAGTTTTCCTGGGCAAGTATATACAGTGAAGTTGCTGCAAGAGATCTTGCCTGGAACAACACTTCCTGCTGCTGACCGATCAGGCCTGAACGTTTTGTAGCTCGTTCAACGCTCGACGAACGCTCTACAAAACGCTCAAACATCTAAATCCCATTGTATTCAATGGGTCTGGTTCACACCTTGCTGTATTTCCGCCCATCCGAACGCGATACAAAACGGCCTACGCCCAAAGAAGTACATGTACTACTTTGGGGCGTTTTGGTCTCGCGTTTCCATTGGGATACAGCCAAGTAGCCCTCGGAAACGGGTGTTTGTTGCGCGTTTTTTACCGCGAATCGCGGTAAAAACGTGCGACACGAATCACGCGACAAACGTGCATATTCAATACGCCTAGGTGTGAACCCAGCCTTAGTCATCGCCTTGCCAAACATTTGCTGCTGTATAAATCCTCTAGAATACCAGATTTTCTTTTCCCAGTCATACACTTTTTATCATTCATGAACCGATCTTCTGTTTTCCTCGTTGTAGGCAATAAGCACGGAGAAAAGGCCGTACATTCTCTCCAGCCCGGAGGTGGGCAGCATCGGATACACGCAGCAATACGCTCCGACATCCGCGGACAGCTACGGTGACTCTTATGTTAAGAGGAAAAAGGTTTATTAGTTTTTCTTTGTAGGTCTCCCACCATCTCACACACCCAAAGATGCACAACCTCCCGTGTCTCTGCAAGCCATGTAGTCTGGCGCCGAGTCAGTTGTATTTTGCCTAAAACAAAAATCTGAAGTCACTCAGGCTGAATTGTTATATGAAACGGTTGTAATCTTCCGGAAGATTTTTAGAGATTTTCTACCCTTAGCCATGTCTTGGTTAAGTAACTTTCATTGGTTATTATCCTTTGCTCCGGCCTGCAAACATTTCAGTTTCTTTTGTAAATATCAAGCAATAAAAAAAATCTAGTACGGTTCTACTTTATAATTGATCCAGGTGGCCTCTGTTCATGGGGGGTGAGGGGGGTGGGAAATGTTATACCTTGGGGGAAGTATGGTGGGCGCTTTATATACGAGTAATGCTGTATGCTGCCTATCTGAGCTTGTTGGGACATCCCCTTCCAAAACCTTGGCCATTTATATGGAGTTGGGACACTTTGGCTGTAACGGCCTTCACTCTCCTGGGAGGGATTTCCACAAGAAAATTGTCCCCATTCGGGCAAATTAGCATTTGTGAGGTGAGGTATTGATGGTGGAGGAGAAGACCCGGCATTCCAAATCATCCCGAGAGTGTTTAGTTGGGTTGAAACTCGAGTTCCTCCACACCAAACTCCTCAAACCAATCCTTATGAGCTGGCTTTGGACGTATGGGTACAATGGTGCTGGAACAGGAAAGAGCCCTTCACTACACTGTTCCTACAGAGGCACAATTGTTTATAATGTTTTTGTATCATGTAGCAGAACAGAACCTTCACTGGAAACTAAACGCAATCATTTGCAGGGGTTTTTGTTTGTCACCATATAGTGTAGGTGCGATGGTCAGGTGTCCACAAACATTGGCCTTATAGTGACCTGAGGTTTATGGTGGTGATCAGATGTACTTAACGGGCGGCGACATGTGTGAGAGAATAGAGCACAGAAATGTGGTCGCTGTTTTCAGTGGTGCTCCAACACGGCCAGAGTTTAGGGGCATTCACAGCAAATGTGGAAGGAAATCACAAGCCAATGGCGGGTCTATTGATTTGCAGTTGTACCTTCTGATTTCCTTCCAATCTGCTTGTCAACGGACGCTAACGGAAGGGCACCGAAAAATCAACAGCGCTAGTTCACACCGGATCCGTTTGCAGTGCATGGGCTAGTTGGCAGTGCATGCGCTATTTCGCACCGGATCCGTTTGCAGTGCATGCGCTATTTCGCACTGACTCTGTTGCTGTGCATGGGCTAGTTTGCACCGGCTCAGTTTGCAGTGCATGCGCTATTTCGCACTGACTCTGTTGCTGTGCATGGTCTAGTTTGCACTGGCTCCGTTGGAGTGCATGGGCTAGTTTGCACCGGCTCCGTTGCAGTGCATGGTCTAGTTTGCACCGGATCCCTTGCAGTGCATGGGCTAGTTTGCACCGGATCCCTTGCAGTGCATGGGCTAGTTTGCACCGGATCCCTTGCAGTGCATGGGCTAGTTTGCACCGGATCCCTTGCAGTGCATGGGCTAGTTTGCACCGGATCCCTTGCAGTGCATGGGCTAGTTTGCACCGGATCCCTTGCAGTGCATGGGCTACATTGTATTGGAACGCAGCCGTGTGAACCAGCCCCATTCACAGCCATTCATTGTTTCGGGGGGGGGCCCTTCTGTTGGAAAACCTAACTCAATAGATCTGCTGTGAATGGGCCCTTAATGTGCTTTCTGTAAACGCAGAGCTACGCCTCGTCTTTCCACCTCCGGGGATTCAGCTGAGAACATGCGGATGAGACGGACACACGATGTTCATTATAACATTTATTTATAGAAATGGTAACAAAGTGCTTTATGTTCACATTATAATATCACAAAAATGTAAATGCAGAAAAACAAATCTGTATTTTATCCTCCCATCACTCCGCCGCCCCCCATGACTTGTCTATAAATAACCGGGAGACGTGGAGGTGATTATCCAGAAGGAGAAATTCAATTCACACCGGGGCAGAAGAAGAATCCGGTTCCCTGGTACTGGGAGGGGAGGGGGTTGGTGGGAAGTAGGGGCAGAAGGAAGAGGACCATTTGTAAATTCTGTACTCTCTGCCCCATCACAAGCCAGTAATCAAGTCGCCAATGGAAACCACAGCAGTTGGCTTCAGATTTCACAGCCGCTCTGAAGGAACGTACTTTCTTTGTAAAGGAACTCGTTCCTTTTGCTGCCGAGGTTCATATCACCCGTACAAAAGTCTCCACGGGCCGAGCTGAGCACTTCCTGCTGCCGTGTAACTAAAATCCAATAGAACTGGATCGTAAAGGGATAACCTTCACCTGCTTCAAGAAACAATTTGCTTGAAAGCAAAAGAAAGCCGCGGCTGGTTTTAAACTTTGTTTTTGTGTTTTTATGAACATTTTTGGGGGAAAAAATTATAATTAAAAAGCTTGAGGGAGGTAAAAAGGAGGCAAGCTATGGAAAAAAAAAGACAATTGTAACATTCAGAATCTTCCTAAAATCCATCGGAGGGGTGAGAAAGTTTAAACCAATTGCAAATTGACCCCCGTCAATGCTTCAGCCAATGAATGATCCCGAATGACTGACTGGAAGCTGCATTGGTTGTTTTCCTCTGAAGTCTTTGTTATAAGAAGTCCGCACTGAGAGTCTTCCCAGAATGCATTGTGTCCCCCACACCGCACCCCCGGGGGGGTTGATGTTCCTCTCTCATCCCTTTCACTTAATTGTTATCTATATATTACAAGAAGGAAGATTAGTCTTTGTCCTTCGATGATGATGTCACAGAAGCTCCTCCCAGCAGCATGGGACGGTTGCAGACAGGAAGACCGGCGTCCTGGCTAGAATTGGCACATCCGTGGAAGCAGCGGAGTCCCCGTCCTCGCGTGCGGTCACATTTTATTGGCGAGTTCTGTGAAGCCGTGGATCAGCTCCTGGAAGGTGGCTCTGCTGAGAGGGTTCTGATCCCAACACTTTAATAACAGCTGGTACACCTACAAAAGAGAGACAAAGTGACAGGTCAGCTCCACAGCCAGGAGGGGGCACCGCTCTACAAGGGGGGCAATCATCGCCTCTCTAGAAAGCAGAACTAAAGTATTTCTCCACATGCAAAATTGTGCACATGCGCTTACTAATGTGCGCTATCCATGTCATCATGCCTGGTCTCTTCTATTAGTGGGAGGTGATTATCTTCCCGGGGGACGGATACATCTTCTGATTGGTTCTCTGTAGGGACTATTCCCATTCTTTGTCAGGAATCGCCCAGTTTTATTCCCTCCCCCGATCCTCCTCTTCTATCCTCTACTTGTTTTACTAAATGCCGCCATCACTCAAATGCTCAGACAGGACGCAGGATGTCACCAGCACACCGGAGAAATGTCTTCAAGAAAACGTCTTTTATTGGCAATGTTTCGGGACTGCGCAGGGTCCCTTCCTCAGGCACAGTATGGCCATGATGCAATGTACAAACACACCACATGTGCCAGAACCCGTGAAAAGTAGGGCGACGCCAATACACGTACTACCGCTAGCATGGCGCCGGCTTCCCGGGCAATCAGGAAGCCGGGAGCCAGGTCATGCTGATTGGTTGGGAAGCCAGCTTCCTGGCCAACCAGGCAGCGAGTCATTAACCACCACCCGGCTTCCTGATTGGCCAAGAAGATGGCTCCATGTTCCCTCGCAGCTCTTTGGGTCAGAGGAAATCTCTCTGACCGGAAGTTCCAGTATGGGGGGTAGGTATCAGAGCATTTGGGCAAGTACTAGTATCGGTGCATCCCTAGTAAAAAAAGTTTGTAAAAGTCTGGCTCCCAATACCTGTGATGTCATAGTGATGTCATATTGCCGCCATGATGTAAAAACATTAGTAAATCACACGGTGTTAGTAAGCAGCGGACTGACCGCGATGTGGGTCTGTATACACAGCGGCAATTGCTACCTGTTAACGACCGCCACCGCTGCACAGACACTGACCCACATCGCTTCACAGCATCGTCCCCATCAGGACATGTGACTACATATGACTCTATACACGTGTCTGTGCCAGTCCGCTGCATCCATATAACACTATGGTTTACTAACAGGAATGTGATGTCAATATGACATCACAGGGGTTGGGGTTCCAGACTTCTTTCAAACCTTTCACATGCGGTGTGTTTGTACAATATAGGTGACTGTACAAGGCATTATTGCCATACTGAGCCTGAGGAAGGCACCCTGCGCAGTCCCAAATTGCCAATAAAAGACATTTGCTTTGAAAACATTCCTCTGGGGTGCTGGTGACATCCTGCGTCCTATACTGCTCAGAGCGGCGCCATCCACAGTCATTTCAGCGCCCATCTCAAGGGGTTTACTGGTGAGGAGTGCGCTGGGATAGATATTGAATGTGAGGACGGCGGCCATTATTCTGTGCAGTGATGTCTCCGCCCCCTATGCAAAGAAAAAAGGAGCAGACTGAAGTACCGAGAGGTTTGGAAATCATACGACCTCTGAGGTGCACTGCTGGAAGAGCTACAACCAGGAGGAGGTCATGGAGGATCCAGGTCTCCCAGCCAGGAGAGCAACTGGAAAAGCTACATGACCCAGTACCTACCTACCTACCTACCTACCTACTAAATGTGCAAAGTGTTTATTTAATATTAAGCTTTAAAGATTACTGGAATTCATTCTCATCCTCAGGATTGCTCCGCCTCACTATTCTAATTCAGGAAACAACGGGGCCGGCCTTAGGGGTGCGCAATGTGATTTACATCACAGCCTGTTCATTCAAGTTTTCCTCAATGGGGAGAAGCACTCAGTACAGAGGCTCCTCCCCATTCAGAAACAGCTGATAGTAAATATGAATGGGGAGGAGCCTCTGTACTGTGAGTGCTGAGGCTGCAGAAAAAGAAATTGAGGATTTGGTGTCCTCAATTTCTTTTCTATTTTAAAAGGGAACCCCCCCCCCACCATATTTTATAGTGACAACCATAAAATATTGGAGCTCCCTCAGAAGGAGAAAGCATTGCCGTAGAGCTCTGTACCTCGTTGGGGCAATTTGCAGGGTTGGGCAGGCGCTTTCCTTCCTCCAGCACACGCACCAGGCGGGTGACAGTCATCTGACCTTGGGTGGGTCCGATCATTTTTAGGAACATCTAGTGAGGAGGAAACAGAAACAATTACAGAACGTTAGCATTGTTGACCACCCGAGAACACTACGGGGTCTATTCATAAACAATTTGCAGGACTATGATTTCTGCACATGTCTTTGAACATTTGGTTTGTGTGAATAAAGGAAAAAAAAAAATAGTTCTCAATATATTATCTTTTCAGGTGGAATGTATTGTGATGTAATACTGCATTATGGCCACTAGATGGCGCTGAGGGTAGAAAATACTTTGTATATAACATTTGGATCCCACTGGACTGGAAGTGACCTTCAGCCATTGGGCTCTGACTTTCCTGACTCTGTTCTGGGACTCTGTCCAGGTCCAGAGCCATTCACATGTTGGTTGTAGGAGGAGTTATCCTGGGCTGGCCTGCAGTTATAGGTTTACCAGTGTCCAGTCTTCCTGTAGGCAGCAGTATAACCCCGAGGCTTAGACTTCCTGTGTCGTTCAATGAACAAGGAAATACTTTTTTGCCTTTTACCCGATTTCCAATACCAAGTCACAGACCTGGAACAAGCATGCTGTGAATGCGTCTTATTCCAGGTCAGTGCTTCAAGGACATCGAAGTCAGGTAACTAACATTCCCAAAGTGAGAGGTCAGTAATGGAAACCTAGAGAATTCACGACGGGGTAACTTTAAAAAGCTTTGCAGTGACTGCATCAGCATATCGACCAATCAGATTCAGAAGTGACTGTGCCAGGGAAAGAGATAGGCCCCTTCCACGCGAGCCATCCGATCGCTCTGTCACTTCTTTCAGACGGACCGGATCAGATGCCCAATGCTAGTCTATGGGGAGCCGGGTGTATACAGACGGGCTCCTATTTACAACCAGTTACTCCCGACTCTGGCCAGGTCCGGAAAAACAATTGGAACAAAGTTCTGCTTCACCGGACCCGATTGTGCCGGATCTGATCATGCCGGATCAGGGGTAATCGGAGGTGAACAGACACACGTCCTTTTACATCACACTCCCCACAGACCAGCAAGGGGTCCGGCAATTTTAATTCTTTCCATCATCACGAGGTGATATCACAGCCGGGGGCGTTCCGAGGCTGGGTGTCACCCGGAGCGGAGAAGGGGTGACACCCCGCAGTGATGTCATTGCGCACGAGCGGTCATCTAATTAAAGCCTGCCAGCAACCATCTTGGTGATGGACGCTGGCAGAGAGAGGAGGGGACATTCACCCGGCGGGATGAGGTATGCTGCCGGGTCCCCTCCTCTCTCCTGACACTGTCGGGCTCTCGGTCCGTGCCCGACTTTTTAAAGGGGGTGACACCAAAATGACTGTCATTTTGGTGTTACCCCCTCCAATGGAGTCACCCAGATGCGGGCCGCACCCCCCTTGTGACGCCACTGGTCACAGCGCTGACATAGTTCTGAACTGTTCCAACCAGGAGGGGATCCATGCACAGGTCCCCCCCCCCCCCCCCCCCCCGCCGGGGGAGGGGGGGGGGGGGGGGC
>NW_017306898.1:10884-18805 GCF_000935625.1 Nanorana parkeri
ATCCGTCTGTGTGAAAGGAGCCATAAGTACAAATGACAGTTTTGCGTCACTGGAATTTTGGGAAACATTGGGGCCATTTTAACCAAATTCACAACTTCATATGCATGGCAACAGGGAAGGCGACATGAAGGTGGCGCCGGGGTGTAAATGGCTCCTGTGGGTTACGGAAACTTATCAAAATTTAAAAACATTTTTTTTACATCTTTTAAGGAAATGATTCCTGTGGGTGTCGCCATGGTAATGAAAACATTTTTGGTGAAATGTGAGGGTGGGGTAAATTAATTTCAGTGCAATCACTGCTCTCCGGCCCATGTGATTGGGGCACCGGAACACTTTTATAGACAATGTGGCGCATGTAATATAAATAGTGCCACGTCTCAGTGTACAGTCATGCAGCGGGTGGAAGGTTGACCCCGAGGGTTACTCTATGTAAAGAACAGGTTGACATTACCGCCATGGGGCTGTGATCGGAGTTGCAGCAGGTCAGGATTTCGTATAACGTCACTCCGAATGACCAGACGTCGGAGGCGATGTAGAACTTACAATGCAGCAAACATTCCGGAGCGTACCTGGAGGAGAAGACACAACATCAATGGGGGATACAGAGGGGTACAGGGACACCCCCAAGACTCCTGACTGCATAGTATATGGAGGTGTGCAAGACGTAAAGCAGAACCTCCAAATCCAGTGATCCGTTTTTTGGGGTCCTCATGCGTGACACTGTTTGGGTTCTTTAGGGTCAAAAATATCCAAATGATGCGCTTGGTCCCAAAATAAGAACGGAGCACTTCAGAGCTACAAGAGGGCAATAATGGTCTCTCTCATCTAGAACTACAAGTCACAGCATGCCCTGAGACACAGACTTTCTGGACAGGAACACTTCTTACAGGTCAGTGGCTCTATAAATATTGAGGGCAGAGACAGCCAGGTGATTAGCATTTTCAGGTTAGCAATGGCGGTCTATGTATTTCTCTCAGGACAGTTTCCCATTGATGGTATATGGAGTGAACCATCTAAACCCGGGGAAGGCTTCCTCGGCACTCCAGCTGCAAAGAAATTACAAATCCCATCATGCCTCTGGGAGTCATGCCTATGGCCATCAGAGTCATGCAATGCCTCATGGGTTGCTCCACAACAGCCGGAGTGCCCCGGTTCCCTACTCCTCATCTCACCCTACAATGTCTTTGGGGAAGTAACGGGTCAGTCACAGAACTCTCACCAGAACACCGGACTGTCCAGGTCATCCTTCACCGTGTAATACTCCTTGTCCGTCTCGATGGCTTTGGTTAAACCGAAGTCGCCTATTTTCACCCGGTGCTCATTTTCTACCAGGACGTTTCTGGCCGCGAGATCTCGATGGACGTACTGCCGGGATCCCAGGTAATCCATCCCCTGAGCGGAGACAAGAGGAAGGGGTGAGAGAAGACATACAAGCAGACATTGCACATGGGCCAGCTTCATCACAGAGAGGAATCTGGGGTCATGTGATCGGAGCTTCACTACAAAGGGGAATCTGGGGTCATGTGATCGGAGCCTCACTACAAAGGGGAATCTGGGTCATGTGATCAGAGCTTCACTACAAAGGGGAATCTGGGGTCATGTGATCGGAGCCTCACTACAAAGGGGAATCTGGGTCATGTGGTTGTATTCCGTCATCGCTACATAACAATAGTAGGTCAGTCGTCAGTATCACTGCCGTCCCACCGGGATTCATGATAACGACTTGTGAACAGGGAGATTTGTAAGATTCAATGAAGCTATTCAATCATCACACACATGACGAGCAACACAACAGGCATGTGCTTGACCACGTCAGAGAGACTGTCTGTGTTACCCAATGACTGCTGCTAAGGGACAATCACATAGGGGCCCTTTATTATCCAGAAAAGCCTCTTCTGTGCTCCCCTCTGAGCTTCACTCTGTCTTGCGATGGTTGTAAAGGGATTAAAAAAACGTGCAATCTGCCTATCTTGGACAGGCAGATCGCACTCTCGATCATCGCAAGCCCGCCCCCCTGAGGGGCGGGCTTCCGATGACCGCAATGCTGAACGGGCAGTGTGCGTGTGCGCACACCGGCCCATTCAGCATTTGTCTTCCAAGCACCGTTCTAACCAGCCGAGAATCGTACGATTCCCGGCTGGTTTTCGAACATGCTGGTTCGACGGAAGACGTGCGACCGTACAGTAGAAACGGTCGCACGTCTCCGTTCACACTGCTCGATTCTCGTACGATCGCAGGATTTCCCGCGATTCTCGTACGAGAATCGAGCAGTGTATGGGCACCTTTACTAAGAGCTCAACTTTCCCAAACTGAGTGAAGCCTCGGTCATTCATGATTAATTAAATCAACAGTGTAGCGCTAAAAGCCTCACAGTGTTAGACCCAAATATATAGATAATGTTTATACATAAAACATATGCAGTTGTGAAACTTTGCGAGTGAAAACTATATACAAATAGATTTCTGATGATTGTGCGCGTCTAAATAAAACCCAGAATTATAAACAATGTATAAATAAAAAACGAATGAAGTGTCTCCAATGTTTCATCCGATGACTCTGAACATCACTGTAGAAAAACCAGGGCAGAAATCAATGTGTCCAATGAAATAAAAGATCAAAACGAGTGATTTGTGTACAATGTTTCATCCATTAAATCCCAGTAAGTGAAAACAAATACAGATTTGTTACATTCAAATATCCAGCGATCATGACTGCAAAGGAAACATTTGTGGTTTGAAAAAACTTATCAAAGTTTTCAAATGAATGGATGAAACATTGTACACAAATCACTCGTTTTGATCTTTTATTTCATTGGACACATTGATTTCTGCCCTGGTTTTTCTACAGTGATGTTCAGAGTCATCGGATGAAACATTGGAGACACTTCATTCGTTTTTTATTTATACATTGTTTATAATTCTGGGTTTTATTTAGACGCGCACAATCATCAGAAATCTATTTGTATATAGTTTTCACTCGCAAAGTTTCACAACTGCATATGTTTTATGTATAAACATTATCTATATATTTGGGTCTAACACTGTGAGGCTTTTAGCGCTACACTGTTGATTAATGAACCCTTAGGGCTTACCGCCGGATTTGCAGCAGCTTCTAGCTAGTCCGCTTTTTCTTGTTTTTTCCTTCTTCCAGAAGCGCAAGTTTTTTGTCTTTTATTTAGTGATTCACGATTGCTCTCTGAAGTCTAATATGGCCGCCTCGGGCCCTGGTATTTGTTTGGTAGTACGGTCGTAAAGTGAACCTGTGCTTATGGAAGGTGAAGTCACAGGTTGGTGATCTCATCAGCTGCTTTTTAATTTTCTGTCGCTGTGTGGAAATGTCATGCCCGGTATGGCCGGGTGTGAGGGAGCTTGCATCCAATGACGGCATTGGTGATTGGCTGCTCAGGTACCCAGCAATGTCACATGGGGTGGGGAGGGAGTCTGAAGCCCTGTCAAGACTTGGAGTTTGCAGAGGACTTCTTTTCGTCTGAGGGTGAGCACAATAGTGAGGGGGGGCGAGGGGATAGGATAGGATTTGGAAAGGGTAATGTGCAGATAGGAAGAGGAGCAGTTAGGTGAACCCGCTGCTCTGCCCTCCATGGCTTTAACTACCTCCGGGCCGGCCGTAGTAAAAAAACGGCCATCCAGGAGCTCTCTCGATCTGAGCGGGCGTCTCTAGACGTCCGCTCAGACACGCCCCCCTTGCGCGCGCGGGAAATGGCCGGAATTTAAAAACGGGCAGCGATGCCCGTTAATATACATGCGATCCGCCGGCTGTAGAGCCGGCCGATCGCATGTATGGGGTGCCAATCGGGTGTGTCGTCCCCCCCCCGCTGTTGTCCCGCTGATCCCGGGCTCCGCTGTGCCCGGTGCGAGCCCGGGATCAGCATGTCGCCTGTGACACAGGGGATCAGAGAGAGCTCGGTACACGAGCTCCCTCCGGTCCCCTCTCCTCTGAAAGAATGCGGAAGTGTTGTATAATACATCACTTCCGCATTCTTGTGTCACTCTCCAGCTTCAGAAGCTGGAAAGAAGCTGATGGAGCAGATCTCTGCTTCATCAGCTTCTTTTGGGGGGTCCTAGGTGACATTAGGGGTCTTGGAGACCCCTGATGTCTCCATAAAGAGGACCTGTCACATATTTTGCTATCACATAGGGGGGTTTTATTAGCCCCCGTATGTGATAGCGATAAAGTTTAGTGAAAAAAAAAAAAAAAAAAAAATAAAGTCCCCCCCCAAAAAAATTTTAAGTTACACATAAAAAAGAATTAAAGAAATATTATTATTTTTTTAAAGTCCCCACCCATACATACACGCATGCAAACATGCGTCGGGGGCGCATACGTGCAAAAAAGACGATTGCGCCCATTACGCCGCACATGTTACATATCGCCGCGAACGTCGGAGTGAGAGCAATAATTCTAGGGCCATCAATCACTGATAACACTAAACTGATGAGCGGTAAAAATGTTTAAAGTGTCGCCTATGGCCAATTTTGGTTGCCGTCGTTTTCTGCGATGTCGCGGGTGCGCGTAATTTTAAAGCTTGACATGTTTGGTGTCTATTTAACCGACGTGACCTGATCTTTTATATTTGACCAAAAAACTGGGTAATAATAAATGTTTCCTAACAATGTTACAAAAAACGTTTTTTTTTTCCAAAATTTTCAGTAATTTTTCCTAATTATAATAAAAAATAAAACCCCAGTGGTGATTAAATACCACCAAAAAGCCCTTTCTGTCCCCAAAAAATGGTATAAAATTAATTTCAGTACAGCGTTGCATGACGGAATAAACGTCAGTCAAAGTACCGCAGCACTGAATACTGAAAAATGGCCTGGCCAGGTAGGGGGTCTAAACACCTGGTCTTGAAGTGGTTAAATTGGCCCAATATGATCAGAAATACGGAACTAGAACAAGACAGGGGAGTGTCAGAACCTTTCGTTTTGGTTTTGCGGCCTCCGCAGCTAGTACTCGGCGGGCACACATGAATCACCACATTCCCTCTGTGAGACAGACAACCGTACCTGGGCGATCTGGACGGCGTACAGCAACTGCTGCTTCAGGTTGATCTTGTTGACGTTCCGTGGTAAATATTCCTTGAGGCTCCCAGATGGCAGATACTCCATAATTAGTTTAATGCCGCTGCCTCCTGCAAAACAATCCCAACACATGAGTAAGCGTGCGTAGCGAGCAGAGCCGGCGAGCTTTCTGCCATTAATGGAGATCTGGACCGCAAATAATACAATTCTTTTTATATGGCTGATTAATAAACAGAAGCAGAGGATGGGGGGAGGGGTCTATCGCCTTTAGGAAATGGGTTGCAGCTGTCATATTTACAGCAAACTAGGACGCTCGCTCTTCCATGATCATCATTTAAAGGAGAACTATGGGGTTCAGGCTTTTCCCCATAGTTCTCCTTAGGGTAACGGGAGGACACAAACTAGCGTCCTCCTGTCACCCTTGGCTCAGTATACCGCGAGCTACTACTGAGACGCCGCAGCTGAAGCGGATCCCGACAATTATGTCTGGATCCGCCCCGCTGCGTGACAGCTGGCTCTGCCTACCTAGAGGCAGACCCAGCTGTACCCGCCCCCTCCCCCGTCCGTTCCGCCAGTCAGCGCTGGCGGGGAGGGGGGAATTCAGCCCCTCCCCTGTCATGGCAGAGAGCCGTGACAGGATCGAGAGGTGAGCGAACGCTGGTATGTGTTCGCTCACCTCCCGATCTACTGAGCCGACCTGTGACAGTCTCATTGTCACAGGTCGGCTAGAACTATGAGGTGAGCGAAAAGCACTCACCTCATAGTTCTCCTTTAAAAGCAAGAAAGTAAAATGTCCGCCGTCAGGTATAACGTGCACCCAGGGAGGTGGCTGTACATACCTGCAGCACCATCCAAACTGCCCTGACACCGCAGCCCCAGGCAAAACTCTGCCAATTGCCGACCGTGTCAAAGCTTGCCTACCCCTTCCTGCCTCCTGCACATATCTATTGGCCAGTGAGGAAGTCCATCATAGTAATGGGCCAATAGGAAGAGACGGAGCAGTAAGCATTTTCCAGTCCATAATATTGGACAGAGCATTGCTCATGGACACGGCTACATCATGTTAAGCCATGCAACCTCCCTCTCAGTCTGTGTGGGCAGGGCTGCAAAGAGCTCCTGGAATCTGGGAACACCTGATTTGCATTCTCACAGGTCCAGATCAGTTCAGAAGGCAGAGAACTAATGGGATTCTGCAAACTGGGCACACAAATTAATGGCAGGAATGACCTGGAGCCACAGGGCAGGCACGCTGTCAGTGAGTATAAGGCACAAACCGTATGACAGCTTGGTGTGTCCCTTTAAGTGAAGCCCATCATGAGAGAATCATATAAGCTACCTATGCTATTCTAGCTGCCTGACTTCGCCAGGACTTCACTAGAGTCCGACATGTCTGGGGTAGAATGAACAAACTGGGAAGTGCCGCCATTGTGGGAGGATGCAGACACAGCAGAGCCGGAAGTTTTACCACTGGAGTCCCGCATACAGGAGGTCAGAAGGTGGTTGAATTCCCCCGCCTCCCCCCAAACTACAAGAGAGCTTACCGTCCTCAGCGCAGATCCCTTTGTACTTCACAATATTCTCATGGTAGAGATTGCGCAGGATTTGGATTTCTTTATTCAGGTCGGCGATATGAGTCCCTCCGGTTCCGGGCTTCAGGGACTTGACCGCCACCAACTCCCCGGTGTTGTCACCTTCTGGGTCGTATCTGCACAGCTCCACTTTACCAAAGTGTCCCTACGGAGAACGGAGAGGAGATGAGACACACAGAAACACAGCGGCCACATCAGGAAGACCGAGGCCCGGGAAGCAAAGAGGCAGATGGTAATTATGTTGCTTTGCTGATCGTTTGCAGCTGCAATTCTGGGTCTTATGTGTAAAACAGCCCAATGGTGGCGCCTGAACCACACGCAGGAACACGCAGCATGGGAACATGAGCGCGTTAAACCCTCCTCTTGTTTTACTTTCCACCAAGAAAAGTATTATCATCAAAATATGTCCCCAATCTCCTATACCTTGTGTCATAACACCTACTCGCTCCATCAATGCAGGCTCTGTAGACATCATGTAATGGTCACATGTCCACCCACATAAGGAGTACCTGGTCCTTCCTCACCAGTGGCAAACAAAGCACATGCGTGCCCCTTCCCTGGCTGAAGCACATGCACTGTAGATGTCATATAATGGTCACATGGCCGCCTAGGTCGAAACTACATGGTCCCTCATCCCTAGTGCCATGATAACAAACCACGTACATAAGGGTGGCTACGACGGGGTTGCAGGGGACCCTGCACGGCAGTGTTGCCACCCTCTAGATGGAGAAGGAGGAGAGAGAAACTTTTGAGGTGCAATGCAAAAGAGGTGAAAAACTGCAGATGGAAAGCAAAGGGCAAACATGGTAAGGTCTGTAGTATGCTGCCGTCACCTCACCGCCCCTTGTCCAATCAGGGAACACCTAGTATTCTGGAGGAGGAAAAAAAATACTAGGCGTCCTCTGAATGGCTGTCGTGCCGAGTGAGCAACCCACCGTGTTCTAACAGCATAGGGGCAGTCTCTCAGCACAGCGGCTGTTCCTATATCTGGAAGATGCTGCAATACACTGTAGTAGCTGTGGCCCTATGTTATCTCTTTGTGTGTGTGTATATCTATCTATATACACGTTCTCATTTCACTGTCAGTGCTCACAATAAAACACTTTACACCTGAACACCAACACGTGGCATGGTTGATGCATACTGCATATCTTCAATATCTACAAATGACTGCTCTGTCTTTAATAAGAAGCAGATTTTCATAAGACCCTGTATGCAGATGCTCAATAGTGAATGTGGCTCCATCCTGGTCTGATGAGGGCCAAGAAGAAGAGTCTGTTATACATGTATAAT
>NW_017306898.1:22749-25049 GCF_000935625.1 Nanorana parkeri
TCCCCTGTCACGGCAGAGAGCCGTGACAGGATCGAGAGGTGAGCGAACGCCGGTATGTGTTCGCTCACCTCCCGATCTACTGAGCCGACCTGTGACAGTCTCATTGTCACAGGTCGGCTAGAACTATGAGGTGAGCGAAAAGCACTCACCTCATAGTTCTCCTTTAAAAGCAAGAAAGTAAAATGTCCGCCGTCAGGTATAACGTGCACCCAGGGAGGTGGCTGTACATACCTGCAGCACCATCCAAACTGCCCTGACACCGCAGCCCCAGGCAAAACTCTGCCAATTGCCGACCGTGTCAAAGCTTGCCTACCCCTTCCTGCCTCCTGCACATATCTATTGGCCAGTGAGGAAGTCCATCATAGTAATGGGCCAATAGGAAGAGACGGAGCAGTAAGCATTTTCCAGTCCATAATATTGGACAGAGCATTGCTCATGGACACGGCTACATCATGTTAAGCCATGCAACCTCCCTCTCAGTCTGTGTGGGCAGGGCTGCAAAGAGCTCCTGGAATCTGGGAACACCTGATTTGCATTCTCACAGGTCCAGATCAGTTCAGAAGGCAGAGAACTAATGGGATTCTGCAAACTGGGCACACAAATTAATGGCAGGAATGACCTGGAGCCACAGGGCAGGCACGCTGTCAGTGAGTATAAGGCACAAACCGTATGACAGCTTGGTGTGTCCCTTTAAGTGAAGCCCATCATGAGAGAATCATATAAGCTACCTATGCTATTCTAGCTGCCTGACTTCGCCAGGACTTCACTAGAGTCCGACATGTCTGGGGTAGAATGAACAAACTGGGAAGTGCCGCCATTGTGGGAGGATGCAGACACAGCAGAGCCGGAAGTTTTACCACTGGAGTCCCGCATACAGGAGGTCAGAAGGTGGTTGAATTCCCCCGCCTCCCCCCAAACTACAAGAGAGCTTACCGTCCTCAGCGCAGATCCCTTTGTACTTCACAATATTCTCATGGTAGAGATTGCGCAGGATTTGGATTTCTTTATTCAGGTCGGCGATATGAGTCCCTCCGGTTCCGGGCTTCAGGGACTTGACCGCCACCAACTCCCCGGTGTTGTCACCTTCTGGGTCGTATCTGCACAGCTCCACTTTACCAAAGTGTCCCTACGGAGAACGGAGAGGAGATGAGACACACAGAAACACAGCGGCCACATCAGGAAGACCGAGGCCCGGGAAGCAAAGAGGCAGATGGTAATTATGTTGCTTTGCTGATCGTTTGCAGCTGCAATTCTGGGTCTTATGTGTAAAACAGCCCAATGGTGGCGCCTGAACCACACGCAGGAACACGCAGCATGGGAACATGAGCGCGTTAAACCCTCCTCTTGTTTTACTTTCCACCAAGAAAAGTATTATCATCAAAATATGTCCCCAATCTCCTATACCTTGTGTCATAACACCTACTCGCTCCATCAATGCAGGCTCTGTAGACATCATGTAATGGTCACATGTCCACCCACATAAGGAGTACCTGGTCCTTCCTCACCAGTGGCAAACAAAGCACATGCGTGCCCCTTCCCTGGCTGAAGCACATGCACTGTAGATGTCATATAATGGTCACATGGCCGCCTAGGTCGAAACTACATGGTCCCTCATCCCTAGTGCCATGATAACAAACCACGTACATAAGGGTGGCTACGACGGGGTTGCAGGGGACCCTGCACGGCAGTGTTGCCACCCTCTAGATGGAGAAGGAGGAGAGAGAAACTTTTGAGGTGCAATGCAAAAGAGGTGAAAAACTGCAGATGGAAAGCAAAGGGCAAACATGGTAAGGTCTGTAGTATGCTGCCGTCACCTCACCGCCCCTTGTCCAATCAGGGAACACCTAGTATTCTGGAGGAGGAAAAAAAATACTAGGCGTCCTCTGAATGGCTGTCGTGCCGAGTGAGCAACCCACCGTGTTCTAACAGCATAGGGGCAGTCTCTCAGCACAGCGGCTGTTCCTATATCTGGAAGATGCTGCAATACACTGTAGTAGCTGTGGCCCTATGTTATCTCTTTGTGTGTGTGTATATCTATCTATATACACGTTCTCATTTCACTGTCAGTGCTCACAATAAAACACTTTACACCTGAACACCAACACGTGGCATGGTTGATGCATACTGCATATCTTCAATATCTACAAATGACTGCTCTGTCTTTAATAAGAAGCAGATTTTCATAAGACCCTGTATGCAGATGCTCAATAGTGAATGTGGCTCCATCCTGGTCTGATGAGGGCCAAGAAGAAGAGTCTGTTATATGTGTATAATTATACAAGAGCACGCCCCCCCCCCCC
>NW_017306898.1:25428-34256 GCF_000935625.1 Nanorana parkeri
CACAATGACGCCCCCCCCCCCCCCCCCCCCCGTTCCTTGATACCTATCCTCCCAGCACACAAACACTGCCCTGGGTACTCTCAGAAACTCTGCAATGAGGAAGCCAGGGTGGAATGTGTGCAAAATGTAACTGTACTGGATACATCCGAGAAACAATGTGACAATGCTATTAGGTCAGGAATAGGAAGTGTACACATAAGCGTCTGTTGACGTCCTAAGAGAATTCAGGAACCTCCTTTAATAAAACACATTCACTGATCATTTGTTTACAAGTTTCTGATACATCCTGCAATCTGTGTATCTGCCACCAGGGGGCGCCCTGCACTGGCTGCTATACCGTATGCAATGAAGGTGACGTACTAAAAAGGCAAATAGTCTGTTCTCTTTGCAGGGAAAGTTTCCCTTAGTTAAGTGAATGAGGTAAAGATCGACTGACCTCCATCATCCAATCATGTGCAAGCAAAAATACAGTTTTTTGTTTATTTTCCTTGCACGTGATCGGGTATTCTTTGTGACATTTGACCACATTCACTAAGCGAAGAGAAACTTTCCTTGCAAAGTGCAAATCCCCTTTCCAATATCAGCAGCCTATTTAACTTTAGTCAATCAACCCCAAAGTGTGTGTAAGGGGATCAGGTCACCAGCCAGCTGTTTCAGGTCCTTTCACGCCGTGCGGCGGTAATGCATCTGCAGCCATGCACTTCATCCTGCGTCACCACTGCCATCCATTGCAGCAAAAATCACACCTGCAGTATTTTCTTTTACTGCTGTAGCATGTGTTGGGGTGCCAATACTAATGAATAGCAATCCACATACACCTTATTCTGCAGTGACCTGCAGCAACGCTCGCATCACCGCAGCAGATTAGGAATTAAAAGAGAACTGTGAGGATGAGAGATTTTCACTCACCCCATAGTTCTCCTTTAACCCTTTCGCTGCCAAGCCCTCCGGAACATTTTTCGAATCAGCTGGCCAAGCCATTTTTGAATTTTCTGCAATTTTTTCCTATTGATTTGATTTTCCACTGCTGCGTTGCTAGCGTTTGTAAAAGACCCCCCAAACCATATATTTTCTGAAAGCGCAGGCCCGGTAGAATAAAAAGATGGCGATACTAAATTTGTAGGCCCTGCGATAATTGCGCAAATGTTTCTCAAATTAATATTAAACCGATAAAAATACACAATTCAATTGTTAAAACACACCAAAATCAGTATCCGTGCACAAAAAAAAATATTTTCTGACTAAATCTAAAAGATAAAACTGTATTGAGTTAATAAATAACAAATATTAGCAAATTTGTAATTGCGCCTTTTTGCGAAAAGGTAAAAAAATGAAGGTATGCAAAACTGTAAATAATCGACTTATGTAAAAAATTGTTTTGGTGTTTGTGTTGTGATAAAATGATACAGGTGTATATTTAATTGCAACACAAGGTATCACAACGCATGGCAATGAGTCACAAAGCTTTGCCATGCGCTGCCACAGTTAATTTAATGTTTTTTATAAAGGAAAAAAAATCATGCAATGCGTTCTAACAACGCGCTGCAAAGCATGTGCATGGTGTGCACCACAATATGTGTGTGTTATGTGGGGGGAGGGAGGGGTTGTGCTTTTTTTTTTTACACATTTTTTATTTTTTTTAAATAATTTTATTTTGTTTTACATTTTTTTATTTTAATTTTTTTAACATTTTTTATTTATTTTTTAATAATTTTGTATTTATTTTTTTTACTGTTGGGGGGGCTACGGTGAAATCTCTGGGGTCTAAACAGACCCCTGACATTTCCCTTTTGAAATAGAAAAAGAAATTGAGGACATAAGTCCTCAATTTCTTTTTCTGCAGCCCCAGCACTCAATGAATGAGAAGCCTCAGTACAGAGGCTTCTCATTCATTCACAAACTAATGATAGTAAAAATATTTTACTATCATTAGTTTCTGAATGGGGAGGAGCCTCTGTAGTGAGTGCTAATCCCCATTCATAAATTCTTCAATGAACAGGCTGTGATGTAGATCGCAGCCTGTTCATTCATAACTGGGGACACATAGTACTATGTGTCCCCAGTTATTTACAAACACCGGAGTGATCAGACAGATGCCGGCGGCCGGCAGGGGGGTCCTGGGGCCGAAACTAGCCGAAGGATCAGCCGAAGCTATAGCTAGATCCTTCGGCAGCTTTGTGAATAACACCCATATCCACCCAGCTGCGTGAGTGACAGCTGGCTCTGCCTATCTAGAGCTGTGCCCGCCCCCTCCCCCGTCCATTCCTCCAGTCAGTCCTGGAGGATTGGAGAGGAGGGGGAATCCCTGCAGGGAGCCGTGACTGACAGTCACGGCTCTCTGCAGGGAGATGATTGAGATGTGTTCGCTCACCTCCCGATCTATTGAGCCGACCTGTGACAGTCTCATTGTCACAGGTCGGATAGAACTATGAGGTGAGTACAAATCACTCCTCATAGTTCTCCTTCAAGGGCCCTTTAGAGCATTTTGCATCTGGGATTCATGAGCTTTACCTCTCCTAAGTCCCGAACTCTCTTCAGGAACCTCTTCTCAAACAAACTCGGATCGACTTCTGTAGAAACAGAGGCTTCCGTAACGATGTCTGGATCTGAAGAACAAGAGGAGAGCGGACCAATGAAAACAGAACCAAGAAAAAGGAGACACGAAATCCAATACATAGAAGTTAAAGTGCAATGCTAATTAACCATTGGATATTGCAGACATACACCGAGTGGCCAGATTATTATAATCACCTGACGTTTGTAGGCAAATTAGCTATAATTTGGCGCTGAAGTTGCTGGAGGGCCAGACCATTATAAATAGGGGAGCAGGTTGTTTACCACGACAGTAGAAGTGATTTGTTTCTGAAGATACGGGGAAACAACGCGATTTAACAGCCTTTCAACGTGGGATGATTGTTGGCGCTCGGAGCCATGGGGCGAGTATCAGCAAAACAGCAGAATTCGGTAAATGTTCAAGAGCAGCTGTTGTTAAAGTGTTTAAAGACCGGACTGTCAGCCGAAAATCTGGGTCTGAATGTGCGAATTGTGGCCGTCAGCGACTAGTCAATGTTAGGGCAGAACGGGGGAGGGGCAAGACTGGTACAAGACAACAGAAGGGCAACAGTGCCGTGTCAGATTCCTCGCATCACCTTTCATCATCCCGTGGAGTCACGAAGCGGCCCAACAAAGTACTGATGGGGGGGTCATAATAATCTGGCCACTCAGTGTAGACCTGAAACAAGTCTATCTGCTGGTCCATGTGGCATACGCTACTCGTGCCAGTTTATAGCCTCCACAATATTATTAATTCCCTCCCAACATATTCCAGTAACAACCATATTCGGGGGAAGGTTTATTGTGCCGTCCTCAAGAACACATTTTTCAGCCTTGTGCACGAGGAGACGGACCCTTCCCTCTCCAATCCTTCAAAACATCTCTGAGCGCCAACTGAAGGGGAAGCGGAACCCCCGAGACTCACTCTGCTCCTCCAGCTTATTGATCTCTCTCATTATGGCGCGGAAGAACGGCCGTCTGTTGGAGTCGTAGTTCATGCAGTTAATGATCAGGTTGGCCAGCTCCTCACAAGATGGTTTTGTCAGCGTGAAGCATCCTTCGTAAAACCGTTCCTTCTGCAAAAAGGTCAGAAAAACAGAACACACACACGAGCTTAGAGGACATTGATTTACAAAAACACTTTATCAGGTAAAGGGAATGTACGTCGGTTTTGTATCCATTTTCTTTATTACAGTCAGATCAATCGCTAGCAGAATTCCTGGAAAATAAACCTGTGCACAGGAGCGGACATTTCCACACAAGTCACTCAAGTCAGAGCTGCGACTTCCCCTCAGATGGCCAGTATGTGTTATCAGATAGAGACCGTATAAAAGCAAACAGCTTTGGTGCAGAGAATTCTCTAAGGGCAGGTTCACACCATTTTCCGGACCAGATCTGGAATGCAATGCGTTACCTTTTGCCGCGTTTTTAACCGCGATTTTGCCACGTTCTGGAGGTGGTTTTTGTTTGCTTTTTCGTGCGTTGCAGACCAGACAAAATGAGACATCCAGTATTTTTCTGGTCTGGTCTGGTCCAGAAATAGCATAGGGATACATTAGGATGCATTTAAGGTCTGGAAACAATCTGGTCTGGTGACGATCTGGATGTGGTGTGAATGGGCCCTAAGAGCTAGTTCACACCAGCGCCAGTGCGTTCTGGCCTGATTGGTGCCGGAACGCACTGGATTGCATTCCGGCTGGCTCACTTTGTTTTGGGGCGGGAGGGGCCGTGATGGTGCATTGAAGTCAGTCAATGGCACCCCACCCCTCTGGCCACAGTGCGATTGCCGCCCCGGAATGCGTGGCACAGCAGTGTCTGCGTTCTGGCCAGAAAAAATGCTGCATGCACTATTTTTCCTGACCGCACCGGAACGCAAGCATTGATGTGCCACGCATTCTGGGCCGGGCAATCACACTGTGGCCATGGTCTATGGAAGATAACATGAAACTAGGAGAAGCAATGGAAACTGTCTGTGACGTCTTCACGCTACCCGCCCCACCATGACAGACATGAGCCCTCAAATCGCATTCTTACTCCTATTCACAGGTTCAAAATGGAACCTACTAAAATCTGTAAATTAGGAAACTCTCTTGACTTGAAATGGAAAGAATACCTGTCATTCGGGCTTTCTGGGTCCAGGAAGAACCAAAACTTGCTTTGCCAACATAGTAAAAAATGTTATGCCCCAAGTTAAAGCAGCACCTAGATCCTACTGAAGTGCGGGCTCAGCAGACAAAATGGCTGCTTCCAGGATGCATAATGCGGGTATAGTTTAGGGTTAAAGTTCATTCATTTTGGGGTATTGTGTGCCACGGAGATAATGAGCCTGTCTGGCTTCCTATTTGTCTGATTTCCCGGAGAAGAGGGTGACGCCCTTTCATGGCTGGGCCCCCCAATCATTAATGTGATCCTTCTGCTGGGGAAGGGCAGCACCTTCAGGCTTTGTAGCTGGGAATTCTGGAAAGGAGATCTCACCCCCCCAGTGATAGAAGCCGACAGGGGACAGGATTTGACTGAACTTGTTTGTAACTATAAATTAACTTCTCCTCTCTGAGTGGAGAGAACCTTTAATTGATATGACATCACACTGGGTGGAATTTGGACCGGCACAGGAAGTCACCCTTACCTCCGCCAGCGTCCTGTCCTTCAGGGGAATCTCTCCGTTGAAGCAGATCTCCCACAATGTAGTCCCGAAGCTCCATTTGTCAGCAGCTACAGTCAGAACTCGGGACTCTTCCACACACTCCGGAGCAATCCACGGGATCCTCTCCACGCGCTCTGGAGCAGAGATAAAATGTTTTGGATGAAGGGGCCCGTTTATAACAAAGAGCAGATATCACCATTCACTCTTCTCTGCAAGGTTACCCCACACTGTGACCTGGATTTTACAGCTCATTCATAAAATGGAGACCGCGGTGTGGATCCCGCAGTGTTCCATGGAGTTTTCTCTGCTTAATGCAACAGAGGGAACTCCATTGTTGGAGCAATGGTCGGTCACATGACTGGGATCTCTTTTCGGCTCCCCACCTTCATTCATTTCAACAACACTTTGGTAGCTTCGTACTCTTAAATCCAACAGAGCGCTAAGCACATCGGCAAACATATCACTGCCATCTATACATTTGTTTCCCCCCCAAGTAATGGCGAGTCCATGGTAAGGATGTCAATGCAGAGCCGAAAAATCACATTTACTTGCCGCAATGTCTTCTACAACCCAGCCACAGCGAGGAGGGATATGTTACATCGCTCAGACCTTAGAACCACATATCCCATGATCCTTTGCCACTGGCGATAGTCATGTGACCAGCATGATGCTAGACTAGTGGTGGGTGATGCAAGACTGAGGGGAAACCGCAGAAAGGATCCACCCTCTCCATCTGACATCACAGCAGCACTATAGACTTAGGACTACAATGGGCTAGTACACAACTGGTTGCCCTACATAATGGAGGCAGCAGTAGCGGATCCAGGGCATGGCACATGCTCTTGGTGGCACATGAAAGGAAGGGGGGTGCTCTGTAGGTCAGCTGACCCTCGGAAACAGCTGACTTTTCTTCGATCTTGCAGGCGTCCCGTCGAGCTCCTGGCAACCAGTGATGTCATTGGTTGCCAGGAGCTGGGCGGGATGCCATAGGTGCATAGTATAGTAGATATGCCTCTGGTGGCGGCTGGTCATGTGAAGCAGAAGCACAGGGTCAGGGTTTTGACAAATGTGATGCTGGACTGCTAGAAAAACAGGAGTCACTGTGACAGAATCCGGAACATGTTTCAGGTAAGCCATAAGACGGCTTTAGCTAACACACGGTTACTGTTTTTCCCGGAGTTCAGCTTTGGAGAGCCGAGCTTGCTGAAGAATCCTCGGCATCTAAAGATTTTGGGAGTGTTGTTCCCCGAGCCCTACGTCAGTCTTTCTCAACCAGGGTGCTGTGGTCCTGGCCTCCTCAGGTCACTAACGCTGCCCCTATGTCACTACAAACTCTTCAGCAAGCTTGCCCACCTAAGAGAGGAACGGCTGGGGTGACAATTCGGGATTCTTGGTTTGCAGGCTGAGATGATCTGCCACTCGCTCTTACCTTGTCGGGAAAGCACGGTTATAGGAATCCCGGGGTCACTGAGCTTGATGAAGGGGCCAAAGTCATGGTCTATCCCTTCTCTGGCCAGCAGGATGTTTTTGCTGCGGACATTCCCATGGACCAAGTCCTTATCTTCCTGCGGAGGAAAAGAGAACAGGTCTTTGGTTACATTTGTACCTTCATTGCTGTCAGAATAAAACAGACCGGATTGGATGATCATAGGAGCGGCCATGTTCTGAGGTACCGATGGAGCAGAGTGTGCACACATGGAACGGATGGCCAGGTCTCCCCTATCGGCAGCAGAAGTTCATTTGTGTGCAACATTTTAAATAGTCTGGAGGCACCCAGGAACGTCTTGGAATGGGGGTAGCATCTCCCCAACCTCCCACAATGCAACACTGGCGTCTCAGCAACCTAATCGCCTTGCACCATCGCTCTGTCCTGTGGTAGCATGGAGAGACCTAAAGCTGGCCATACACTATGTGAAGTTCGGCTGGCTCTCAATGAACTGGCCGAAAAATGCACAGTGGGTACCGCCGTCGGCACCCTTTTGGCCGGCATCCCTCGATCAGCTGATTGAAGGAGCCTGTCAGAACTCTTCTGCGGAACAGGGCAGGCAGCCAATCAGCTGCTGGCTCTGTGCGCGTATTCTGATGGTGGCCGCTCTCAGAATACAATAAAGACAGCGGGAGATTCCCCGTAAGTGTTGATGGAGGAATGATGGACTCCACTTGTAAGTGTTGGAGAAATCTGTGATATTTTCTTCGTTCAGCCTGCAGGTTGAATGGAGAAAATATTACAATGTATGGCTAGCTTTAGCCCTGTAATGGATTCAGTCAATTGACCTGCAGCTTAGCCAGGTCCTAGCAGCAGAACAGAGTGATAAGAGAGCAAATAAAAAGGGGACTATTAGTAGAGGGAAGCAAAGCACAGGTTACCTTTTCATGACAATAAGTCATTTATTAAATACTGTGATTGTATCTGCCAATTACAGTGTTAAACAGAGGCACACTGCCACCTTCACCACACTGGCATCTGCAGGCCTATTTAGTAAATGAAGCCTCCAGCTACTGGGGACCACGGAGGCCAATGATAGCCCAATCTGACCACTAGCAGCTCCTGGAAGCTCTCAAAAGAGGGCGTAGACAACCTCAACCCTCCAGCTGTGGTGAAAGTACAATCAAGAAACTCCCATCATGCTTCTGCCTCCGGGAGTCAAGCCTGTGGCTGCCATGCCTCATGGGACTTTCACCACACCACAACTAGAGTGCCGAGGTTGCCTAGGTAGACTAATGTACCCTCAAAGGCAGGGCAATATTCAGGGCAATGCCAACCCACAGACTGCAAGCAGGAAGGGGTTAAAGGATTTCATACAACGTGATTCAGAGTGTGACAGATGAGGACACGACTAGGAACCAGATCCCAGAACTCCATCATAATTGTGTTAGAGAATTGTTTGTACGATTGTATCACTGTACATGACAGTAAATGCGTGCGCACGGTGCAGACACAGACTGACTGGAAGCGCCGCCTCCCCGTGCCGGGAATCTGTGCAAGTCATTGTTTACACAAGAGACGATTTCCTCTCCGTTCATCTGATTCGGCCGCAGCTGTCAGCTCGCCTCGGCCCGGAGATGAGAAGTAATGGAGAGATGGGATTAGTAATGAGCGGCCGCTAATTGAGGTGACCGCATTTCATCTGTGATTTAATACCGCCGTTTAGTCATAAACTGCCGTGATTATGGGAAGCCAACCCGGCACGCCGAAAATTAATAGCGCTATTGATTCCTCACTCCGCGAATTTCCTCCGCGTTATACAACCGGAATATGAGCCGTAAATGTTCTACACAGCAAAGGGGGACGTGCCGCCGACTACCTGCTGGAGAACTACAAGACCCTCATGTCCTGCAATCTGCACACAGGAAGTTAGCAGAGTCTCCGGTTATATCTAAAGCCCAAACGTGACATCCAAAAACACAAAACAATTTAAAAAGGAGATGAGGCGAGTGATTTCCACTCATAGATAGAGCCGACCCCTGGCATAGAGCCGACCTGTGACAGCTTCCATCGATCGGGAAGTGAGCAGAAACATGCCGCCAATCCGCTCATACTTCCCCGATCGTCTCCCTGCAGAGAGCGGTGGCTGTCAGTCACACCTCCCCGATCCTCCAGCGCTGAATTGTATACGTTGGGGCAGTGGGG
>NW_017306898.1:34338-43248 GCF_000935625.1 Nanorana parkeri
GTGGGGGGTGTGGGGGGGAGGGGGGGGGGGGGGGGGGGGGGGGGGGGGGGGACGACGACACTGATCGGTCAGGAAGGTGGATGAGTCTGCCAGCAGCAGTGTTCATGATAGACTGAAGGGGGGGATATCATGCCTAGTGGTCGGCCAGCAAGGAGGGAGTTACAGCGCTGATTGAACTGACAGCGAAGGGGGCGGGCACAGCTCCTCCAGTGCTGATTGGAAGAACGGACAGGGGAGGGGGCGGGCACAGCTCTAGACAGGCAGAGCCCGCTGTCACTCATGCAGCTGGGTGGATCTCGGAAGTATTGTCTGGATCCGTCCCGGCTGCGGCGCTCTCAGTATATTGCAGACAATACCCGGCTGTATACTGAGGAGGTTAGTATATGTCCCCCCGTGACCCCAGAGAACTATGGGGGAAAAACACTGACCTCATAGATCTCCTTTAAGTATTGTTTTAAATATACTTTAAAATCGAAGTTTAATTTGCTTATATTTTGCATTCCCAGGTTCCTCTTTTTGCCTCATCAACATGCTAGTGAGATTACTAAATAAAACCACAACAGACCTTATTTTAGAACCAGTGATGTAAACACCGGCTCTCTGCGCTTCTCTGTTCAATGCGGGTAGATCAGCTATCCAAATCCTGCCGACTCAACCTCAGCAACATTTCTAGAATTCGTCTCTTCTTAACAAATGACACCGCAAAGCTTCTAATTCCCTCCCATGTAATCTCTCGCCTTGACTACTGTAACCCCTCCTTGTTGGCCGACCACTAAGAAGGCTATCACCCATTCAGTCTATCATGAACGCTGCCGCCAGACTCATCCACCTTACCAACCGATCAGTGCCCGCCGCCACCCCCCCCCTGCCAATCACTCCTTTGGCTCCCACTTCCCCAACGTATAAACTTCTATCAATCACATACAAAGCCATCTACAACGCCGCCCCAACCTACATCACCCACCTCATCTCAAAATATTACCCAAAGCGCCCCCCTCCTCTCTTCCCAAGACCTCCTGCTCGCCAGCTCTCGTCACCTCCTCCAATGCTCGCCTCCAGGATTTTTCAAGAGTCTCTCCCATCCTCTGGAACTCCCTACTCCAACCTGTCCTCATATCTCCTACTTTATCCACCTTTAGGAGATCCTTGAAAACTCATCTCTTCGGGGAGGCCGATATAACAGTACATCAGATGTTCAACTAATTCATCCCAAACAATGATTACCTTTTGTATCACTTGCCCTTCAGTACAGTACAGGAGGCCTTCCTGCCTCCTGTACTGAAATTGTATGGTCTCCCTCAGTTTTGTAAAGCGCTGTGCAAACTGTTGGCGCTATATAAATCCTGTATAATTATAATAATCGTGGCTGGTTCCTAGGCAGGCGTTATTTGCATGCAGACCACCCTAGATAACTCCCACATGTGATGCTGAGCCCCCATGGAACTGAAATCCAATGAGTGGGGCGGATCAGGGACAGTCAGGTTGGGGAGGAAAGGGTTAGATAAAGCTGGAAATGTCCTCTAGCCAGGAAATGAGGCGGCCTCTATCTGACTTGCTGCAGCTTCTAATGCACCTTGTGAGAAGCTCCCAGTGTGCAGTGATATCAGAGGAAGCAATTTCAGTCCAGGAGAGGAGCCGGTACCACTGTGCAAGACGCAAGGGAAGGACGGAGGTCAGATATAAGACTGAAGGGGGAGGGCGGAGGTCAGATAGAAGACTGAAGGGGAGGCCGGAGGGCAGATAGAAGACTGAAGGGGAGGCCGGAGGGCAGATAGAAGACTGAAGGGGAGGCCGGAGGGCAGATAGAAGACTGAAGGGGAGGCCGGAGGGCAGATAGAAGACTGAAGGGGAGGCCGGAGGGCAGATAGAAGACTGAAGGGGAGGCCGGAGGGCAGATAGAAGACTGAAGGGGAGGCCGGAGGGCAGATAGAAGACTGAAGGGGAGGCCGGAGGGCAGATAGAAGACTGAAGGGGAGGCCGGAGGGCAGATAGAAGACTGAAGGGGAGGCCGGAGGGCAGATAGAAGACTGAAGGGGAGGCCGGAGGGCAGATAGAAGACTGAAGGGGAGGCCGGAGGGCAGATAGAAGACTGAAGGGGAGGCCGGAGGGCAGATAGAAGACTGAAGGGGAGGCCGGAGGGCAGATAGAAGACTGAAGGGGAGGCCGGAGGGCAGATAGAAGACTGAAGGGGAGGCCGGAGGGCAGATAGAAGACTGAAGGGGAGGCCGGAGGGCAGATAGAAGACTGAAGGGGAGGCCGGAGGGCAGATAGAAGACTGAAGGGGAGGCCGGAGGGCAGATAGAAGACTGAAGGGGAGGCCGGAGGGCAGATAGAAGACTGAAGGGGAGGCCGGAGGGCAGATAGAAGACTGAAGGGGAGGCCGGAGGGCAGATAGAAGACTGAAGGGGAGGCCGGAGGGCAGATAGAAGACTGAAGGGGAGGCCGGAGGGCAGATAGAAGACTGAAGGGGAGGCCGGAGGGCAGATAGAAGACTGAAGGGGAGGCCGGAGGGCAGATAGAAGACTGAAGGGGAGGCCGGAGGGCAGATAGAAGACTGAAGGGGAGGCCGGAGGGCAGATAGAAGACTGAAGGGGAGGCCGGAGGGCAGATAGAAGACTGAAGGGGAGGCCGGAGGGCAGATAGAAGACTGAAGGGGAGGCCGGAGGGCAGATAGAAGACTGAAGGGGAGGCCGGAGGGCAGATAGAAGACTGAAGGGGAGGCCGGAGGGCAGATAGAAGACTGAAGGGGAGGCCGGAGGGCAGATAGAAGACTGAAGGGGAGGCCGGAGGGCAGATAGAAGACTGAAGGGGAGGCCGGAGGGCAGATAGAAGACTGAAGGGGAGGCCGGAGGGCAGATAGAAGACTGAAGGGGAGGCCGGAGGGCAGATAGAAGACTGAAGGGGAGGCCGGAGGGCAGATAGAAGACTGAAGGGGAGGCCGGAGGGCAGATAGAAGACTGAAGGGGAGGCCGGAGGTCAGATAGAAGACTGAAGGGGAGGCCGGAGGTCAGCTTTAGGGTAAGCATTTGGTAATAAAATCTCTATGGTTTCACTCACCAGGTAGCTCAGGGCGCCGGCAAGCTGTTTGGCCACCTGAAACTTCCACGGCGTTGTGAGACAGTCGCTCCTGCGATGCATAAACAGATCCAGAGGACCAAAGTCTACAAATTCTTCCACCATGATGTCTAAAATAAAATATATCGCCGTTTGTTTAGTTGTGTGAACATTTTCTGTTTAAGTATTCTACTGATAATCAGTTCCATACAGTCGCTGCAATTCAGTTACCCGTCATAGGAAAGCAAAGTAACAATCGGAAAAGTAACTTCTGAATTAGATGAAGAATGGCTACATACAGCACACCAGAGATCAGACAGACAGTATATAGACAAACAGACAGACAGTATATAGACAAACAGACAGACAGTATATAGACAAACAGACAGACAGTATATAGACAAACAGACAGACAGTATATAGACAAACAGACAGACAGTATATAGACAAACAGACAGACAGTATATAGACAAACAGACAGACAGTATATAGACAAACAGACAGACAGTATATAGACAAACAGACAGACAGTATATAGACAAACAGACAGACAGTATATAGACAAACAGACAGACAGTATATAGACAAACAGACAGACAGTATATAGACAAACAGACAGACAATATACAGACAAACAGACAGACAGTATACAGACAGACAGACAGTATATAGACAGACAGACAGTATATAGACAGACAGACAGTATATAGACAGACAGACAGTATATAGACAGACAGACAGTATATAGACAGACAGACAGTATATAGACAGACAGACAGACAGTATACAGACAGACAGTATACAGACAGACAGTATACAGACAGACAGTATACAGACAGACAGTATACAGACAGACAGTATACAGACAGACAGTATACAGACAGTATATAGACAGTATATAATCAGATATAGTATATAGACCGTATATAGACAGTATATAATCAGATATAGTATATAGACAGTATACAGACAGTATATAATCAGATATAGTATATAGACAGTATACAGACAGTATATAATCAGATATAGTATATAGACAGTATACAGACAGTATATAATCAGATATAGACAGTATATAGACCGTACATAAACTCCCCATTATCCGGAATTCAAGCAACCGGTAAAAAAAAAAAGAAGGGTGACGACGTAACGTGTCCTAGATGTTTTTTTTGGCGGTTGCTTGATAGACATTCGTTTCTTTAGTTGCAAAGGAAATTCTCGGTTTATATCTTGCTGCCGGGGTACCCAGCAGAATGTTAACAATAGGGAGCAATAGCCAGCCTGCAAGGCCAGAGTTGACAGGTTCTCTTTAAGTAACATTAATATAACCGATCAAATGCTGCAAAGGTTTCACTTACTTTCCACATCCCGCACACACACGCCATGGAGCAGTACAATATGCTTGTGTGACACTTGCCTCATCATGCTGGCCGTCTCGAAAAATGCCTGGAGGAGTAAAAGAGAAAAGTGCTGAGACACATAGCAATACAGCACGTCATGCCGGACCAACATGGCCGTGTACAGGAACTCTTTTGGTGTCCATGTGTTGGGGTTTATTTAAAATGCATCAAATGACCAACTCCCCCCCCCTCCCTCCTCCCCCATGTCTTGGAGCAGTGAAGGGAAGGACACTTCTCGGGCTTTTACTGATGCCATCAGGGAAATCCTCCCTCACTATCTGTCCCAGGACTGAAACTAATGGGAAAATCTAAAAGTTTTAGTGGTCACCGGGACAGGAAGAGAAGAAGAGGGGAAATCTTGCAATAGGGACTCCACTAAGAGATGAATTTCCCCACTTTGGAAAGATTATCTCTCACCTTCCTTTGTGTCTATAGTACTAGAAGTGAACAAAAATCTCCCCAAAAGGGACCCAGAAGACATTAAAAAAACCCCAACAAGGTTTGTATTCTTAACCCTGGCGGGGTGCTGTACATGGTTTCCTGAAAACAGGAAGCTGTGGTAACACCCACATGTGATGCTGAGCCTTCATGATTGACAGAGCTGAAATCCAATGAATGAAAGGGGCAGGCCAAGGACAATCAAGGCTGGGACGGAAAGGGTAGATGATGCTGGGCGTCCTCCAGCCAGGAAATGAGGCCATACTGGAGCTACTTGAAGTCTGATATGAGGGGTGCGGACAAATACTGCAAGTTACGCACACAAAGCTTTGGATTAACCCCTTCGTGACTGACGACGTACAGTGTACGTCGCCAGCATCGGGGCTGTTTAAACAGACTCCCGGCGACTTTTGCCGCCGCGACTCTGTTTAAACTTGTAGAGCCGAAAACGGGTGCTCCTACGCATGAAAACGACGAACGCGCTACACATGTTGGGTATTGCCGCGCACGCCGGAGTGAGAGCAATAATTCTAGGGCCAGTATTTTGGGGTATCTCTAAATGGATGACCCTTTGGGGGCTTTTAAAGCGTCTTTTATTGACTTTTTGGGGTACTGCAGTTTTTCGCCGTTTCACGGTCGCACGCAATCTGTAAACTGGGCATGTTGGGTATCGTTTTACTCGTTGTAACCTCATCTTTTATATTTCATTAAAAAAATGGGTAATTTGTTGTGTTTTGGGGCATTTAATTAAATTTGTCACTAAATTTTGGGGTTTAATAAGGAGTTGCGCTAATATTGCGCAACATAAAAATTTTCAACTACCACCATTTTATTCTATAGGGTCTTGGCATTCAGAAAATATATAATGTTGGGGGGTTTTACGTCATTTTCAGGCCTAAAATGTGGAATATAACATGGGTACAAAAAATGAAAAAAGGGCCTCAGTCATGAAGGGGTTAAAATGTGTACAAGTCAAGCTGGAAAACTTCTCCTGGCGACGCTCCCATTGCTTTCAACACAACTCTGTACACAGAGCGAGGAGAGGCTGACACATTTTAATCCTTATACTACATGCACATATCTTTACACTTGGGAAATAAGTGCAGTTATCCTTTTCCCAGCCACCCCCTCCGCATGTGTGCCGAGGCTGGAGATAATGGGAGACCGTCCCATAGAAGTCTATGAGGCTGTGATGTGCAGGCACGACCAGGACTTGCACCACTGGAGTTAAACAGCCAGAAAGAGGGAAGTCGGCAAAATACATCTAACTTCCCTTTCTGGCAGGTATGGCTCTCAAATCTTTGCTTCACATTACAGCACAGTCCTGTCAGACTTTTCAGGATTCAAGATACCCGTGTCCCCCTCTGCATGCTGTGAACCCACCCTCCAGCCCCTGCTCTGTGTCCTGTAGTGACATAGGGGTTAGAGGATGGACGCACAGCACAAGCCGGCGGACATCAGCATCTGACACTCCAGGAAATGTTGAATGCTGAAAAGTCTGACGGTGGCTGCAAAGTGGTAGGAGACACGGCTGCTGAAAAGGGAAGTAGAATACTACTACTACTACCTAAGCAGGGACCCTCTATGGGCAATTTCATGACTGCATGGCATTTCTCAGGGCGGGTTTCCTGATGGTGAAAACAGTGTGGACCATGCTTGTGTAATGTGTGCTGGAATGGCCGCTTATAGTCTCCACTGGAAGCCTGTGAGACACGGTGACAACACAGGAGCACAATTGGGAAACATGAAGACAGCATTGTCACCCTATAACAGCAAGTGCCTCAACCAGGACTGACACGGTAGCATCACCAGAGATCAGTTTAATAAAAGCTGCAGATCTACGAATACCGGAACCCTTCCAAAGTTCCATTGACATAGTAAACCTTGTATGAGGCTTTAGTGATTGGGCTAAAAATCTAAAATGCGAGTAGGATTGGGAATGTTAGGAGGGTCAGGCACACAAGAGTCTTTTTGGAAAGACGCACAGAAGAGGGTAAACATACCAGTGAAATATCCCTGTGGGTGGCGTCCAACACTTTCAGGATGACTTTGACCTCCTTCTCCGAAGTGCTCGTTTCACTGTCGTCATCCTTGTAGGCGAGTCTTCCTTCGTAGATCTGGGTTCTGGTTCCCCGGCCCATGTGTTCCAGCTGGAGGGAAACCAACAAGAATCTGAGCACCTGACACACATTTGTTTTCAATATTGTACTTTAACTAAAGCTGAAACATTGATCGGTAACATACATAGAGGGAGCATGCAGTTGCAGTAATGCTCCACCGCAGCCAGGGGACCCAGAACATACTGGTACCCGGTGCAGGGAACACAGGCCACTGATACACAACTCCGCCCACCCACACAACTCCGCCCACCCAAGCATTTTTTTTTTTTGGCAGATGACCACCACTGATGCAGTCATATAATGCACGCACTGAATGAACCCAATCACAGCCCCACTCTGCTGTCTACAGGAAACATTCCGTCTCATGTATCCAGGTCAAGGGATTGCTAGTATTAGTTGGTCACATTCAACTGGACTTGTTCTGTAATGTTGTAAAAAGGTTTTGTAGCATCTCCAAGCCCCTTCTTCAGTTCTATGACTCTCAGGAACATCCCCCAATAGTTATATTCAAACAGGTACCAAACCTTAAAGAGGAACTTTACCCAAATCTTTGAAATGGCAACAAAGCCATCGTTAGAAATGTTTAGTGATGGCAATCTACAAACAGATACTTCTAGACAATTGCCGGCTTTGTATTCTTTGCATTCCTTATTTTTCTCACAGCGGCCATTTTTTACTAAGGTCCTGATGAATCCATCTCCCTTTACTTCCTGGAACTCAGGCACATGTGACTAGGCCATGTGACCATGCACATCATCTCAGGGGAGGAAAATGCCTTTCCCTGAGATCTCGTGTGATTACAGATGAGATTTCCCAGCAATGCTCTGCTGATGTCACCTTCCCAGGATGCAACGCTTGGGCACAGGCTGCACCACTGATGCCTAAGAGGACCAGGAAGTAGAAAAACAGTAATTGGAAGTACCGGTAAAAGAAAAATATGTTTGTTTAGCTAATGAATGCAAGATGATTCCATATCAGTATGCAGAGCTTAATGCTGATGTGATTTTTAGTGGAAGGGGGTAAAGGTCCGCTTTAATCCGATCACCATGGAATGTGTCAAGGCAGACTGTCCAAGAACAGGATGGGAGGTGTGATGGTTGTGTCTTTCACATTGTTAACATTTCTGCTCCAGCAATTTGACAACAATTCACATCTTTAAGCCTGATTCACACTGAGCGTTTTGCAGCGCTTTTTCTGCCCTAAAAGAACACCCAAAAAAAAACATTAATTTCTATGGCCCCCTGTTCACATCTGAGCGTTCTGTCGCAATAAGCAAAACGCCTGTCGCTGGAAAAAGTACGGGAGCTTTTTTTTTGGCATAGGAAACACTTTAACACTTGAAAACTCGAGTTTGCTGTGTTTTTGCGCATTTTATGCACGTTTGCTCATTAACATCAATGAGCTCTAATCTGCTCACGAAAACATGTGATTTGATGTGCATACAATGCTCCTAAAAACGTGCAAAAAACACAAAAACGTGCATTCAAAGCGCTCGTAAAAACACGGTCACCTAGGTGTGAACCCAGCCTCAGATTTGTGAATTGAGGAATGAACACCTATGCAGACATCCTGGCAGCAAAGATTATTATGGCTAGAACAGGGGGTTGGTTCCAAAACCTTCCCACTTCCCGCCCTGTTCTCGGCCACTCTGGAGACTACTCCAAGATCTAGATTTCTCGTCAATTTTAAAGTTCAGGAAATGAGGGGAAATCTATTAACGGGGACACTTATTCTGGTGACAAATAAGAAGGGAAACAAAAAACAAAATCCTACTGTACCTAAAATGAAAAAAAAAAAGTTCTAGGCCTTAGATATACTTTAAAGCAATAATGCCAGGGGGTAGTTTCCATTTTCTCCTAGGTGTGTGTGTGTGTGTGTGTGTGTGTACACTATATATA
>NW_017306898.1:43538-48122 GCF_000935625.1 Nanorana parkeri
TATATATATATATAGCGCAGTGTCCACTCTCGAACCGCTCATCTATTGGATGCGGAGACCAGAGCTGGGATTCTGTGACGTGAATCCGCTTGGGGGGTTTCATCTTCCATGGCTGCCCAATGGCTAGAGAGCAACGATCTTAGATGAGGATGGAGAAGATGGCGGCAGTGCTAGGCAGCATTGACCTGTCAGTGCAAACTGAGTGCTAAAAGTCCAATCAGCGGACTTCAGCTGCTTTTTTTAGGTTGCGGCACTCTGCAGCTATCTGGATAGGTCCAATCAGCGGACTTCAGCGGCTTCTGCAGCTATCTGGATAAGTCCAATCAAGACCGACCTTTCAAATCAACAATAAACTTCACAACTAAAATGAAATGCAGGAAATCTCCGTTGTGCAATTCCTTCCAGGTAACTCTACTCACTTGTAGAATCTCTTCCTTCAGTATTCTATGGAAACTCAGCTGGCTGATGTGATAGACGGGTTGCCAGTCCACGGCCTTCTTTGTCGCAATTAACAGATTTGAAATTTCTGCAGAAAAACCAAAGCCGTTTTTATGCAACGTTGAAGAATGATTATTATAACTTACCACTTCTCCCTTATATATCACAAGTAACCTCAAGCTGCGAGCTGCCTTTCAATGGCTGTCTGTTAGGCACATTCTTATTTGCTGCTTCTATGGACCATGATGGGGCAAGAGCTAATACAGTCTCGTATGGCTGGGCACGATTTGGACTACAGACCTGTGCACACACTATATGGTTTGTGAACACACCGGGCCATCAAACCTATATGTGCTTGAGATTCCATTCCCCAAACCATGGGCAGAATTATAGAGTTGCGCCACCATTGTGGCTACTCCAGCACCAGATACTGAAATAAGGCGAGAAGACCTGGCTCGTAATTGGAGAGGTGTTCAGTGGGGGTCAGGGCTCTGTGCACTTGCAGTACTACAAAAAAAAATATTCCTAAAAATAGGTCCTATTGAAAGCAATTTGTTTCCCTTGTCTGTGCACTTACTGCTTCTGGAGACTAAAAGGAGAACTATGAGGTGAGTGCTTTTCACTCACCTCATAGTTCTAGCCGACCTGTGACAATGAGACTGTCACAGGTCAGCTCAGTAGATCGGGAGGTGAGCGAACACATACCGGCGTTCGCTCACCTCTCGATCCTGTCACAGCTCTCTGCCGTGACAGGGGAGGGACTGGATTCCCCCCTCCCCGCTCCGATCCTCCAGCGCTGACTGGCGGAACGGACTGGGGAGGGGGCGGGTACAGCTGGCTCTGCCTCTAGATAGGCAGAGCCAGCTGTCAGTCACGCAGTTGGGCGGATCCCGGCACAATTGTCGGGATCCGCTTCAGCTGCGGCGTCTCAGTATACCGCGAGCAGCAGCATACAGAGCCTAGGGTGACGGGAGGACGCTAGTTTGTGTCCTCCCGTTACCCTAAGGTGAACTATGGGGAAAAGCCTTAACCCCATAGCTCTCCTTTAAGCAGAACCCATGCCCTAGAATTAGGGATTCACTGATAAGGATACTAGTATAGGTATCTGTGCCCATACTGAGTATTTGGGGGAGTACTCATACTCTCCTAAAAGCTCCGATATTTACTTCGGATACATGCCTTTTGGCCAGCTTCCCAGCCAACTAGCATCAAGCCAGCCAACCAGCATGGAGTCGGCTTCCCACCAATCAAGAAGCCCGGCCGGTGGGTAATGAAACGCCACTCTGCTTCCCGATTGCCTGTGAAGCCAGCTCCATGCTAGCGGCAGTACCGGTATTGGTACTCGGTATTGGCAAGTACCTGAAGATAAATATTGATACTCAATACCGAAAAACCGGTATCGGTGCATCCCTACCTACTGTAGAATCCAGTGTGAACAAGCCCCTATTGCTTACCTCTGGGCTTAGGAAGACAGCACCTCTTCAGAGTGAAGCTGACATCGTCTGTTCTCAGCACCTGTCCCTTTAAGTGCTCCATGAGTTGTTTTAGGGTGTCGAAAGTCCGGTCTGAGCCCAGCAAACAGTACGACTTGCCCTTCACTTCGATCTGGAAGTTTTTGTACTGCTTCAGAGTCTTGGATTCATACTAGGGAAAGAAAGGAGACAAATTTACACAGTGCTTGTAGAAAAGCCAGACTTTGTTTTGTTCCATGATGCATGTTAAATAAAACTTCCATTTCATATGTGTTGTCTATGAAGTAACCTGAGCTTGTTTGCTCACCGCCAATCTCTAGAATCAAGAAAAACCCACCAATGTTTTTTCCTTCCTTCACCTCTTTTTTTTTTTTTTATGTTTTAATGAACAATTTACAATCCATAAAAATAGGATTACAGCTGTGGTCATGTAACAATCACTGTCCCTTCTTCCTCGTCTCCAGCACCAGGCTATTGGCAAGCTTCAGTGGTGGTCACACAGCCGAGCCAGAAATGCCAAGAGTGAGGCCAAATGGCCGGATGACCATGGCCCCTCCCCATGGTCATCCGGCCATTTGGCCTCACTCTTGGCATTTCTGGCTCGGCTGTGTGACCACCACTGAAGCTTGCCAATAGCCTGGTGCTGGATTGTTTTGGACTTACGAGGGATTGGATGATGCTAGGGGTCATTCAGGCAGGAAGTGTGGAGACAACAAAGTACAACCAGGTTTGAGAGTTAAAGAGTAGCGTAGAGATGCTAAGTTGTGCAATAAAAGCTTCAAAAGGATTGCAAAAAAATTAATTAAAAAAGGACACGGGGGTATGAAGGTGCAACGTGTAAGGCTCCGCCCATTGCCCTTTACATGGACTTGTCATGAAGTGATGACTTGTGTACATACCCTCTGTCTTAGGAAAGGCCAAGCTGTCATATACACTGGTCTCAAAGCACGTTATTTTTTATTTTGTAACTCCCTCTCACCAAAAAAACTACTTTTTAATAAAGTCATAATTTAGGGATTCCTCCTGCGAGGGAAATATCGCACATCTTATACAGTCACGGGATATTACCTTGGACATTTTGGAACAGGCCACAGTCATAAGGATGTGATTGAAGTCGGTGCAGCTCCACCTGAGGACGTACATTCCTTCCTCGTTGCCTTCTTGTCGCAGCTTGTTCATAGCGTACTCCGTGCTGCAAGAGATACAAAATTAAAATACCCAAAATGTGAGCAGGAGCAGCACTCGCCTTCCCAATTCTCTCCACAGATAAGAGGCAAAGTGGAGCAGCAAGGTTTTTTGTTTTTTTTGTCTTCTTCACGTCCCCTGATTTTATTCACAGTTCTCGGCATGGCCCTCGGTAACTTTGGATTTGGCACCTCTGCTTTAAACCATTGTTTCCAATTCAGTTAAACTACTTAAAATCATCGTTTACACAAACAAAACACAGAATGTTGAAATCATCCTTGCAGTGGGAGTGTCAGCTGTTTAAGCTTGCAGGAGAGGAGGCAGGTGGTTATAGGTTGCTCATAGAGAGTGGGCGTCACCCATGCGGTCATGTGAACTGCTAGTCCAATAAGCAGAAGGGAGGCCACACAGCACAGAGGGCAATTTGCAAGCTTCCGTGATGCACTTTACCCCAGGGTAAGGGAGTTTGTAGAAACGCTTTAACTGTAGCTGCCCTTTAAATGAACTTAAACTCATCGTTCCTTCTATGTGGCTTTTAGCTGCTTTAAGAATTTCTAAATTTGCAACCGTGGCAACAAATTACCAAATGTGATGGACATATTTTCCTGGAATGAAGCTGTTGTGGTCCTCAGTAGACATATTTAGTGTTTTACTGGAAAAAAAGGTCAAGAAGGTAATTGGGAAACAAAAAAAACAAAAAGGTTGGAAATCACGGTGACGGCCTATACCGCTATACTGTAGACAACGGGCAAGCCAGGACAGGATGCCGCTCCTTGTACAAAAAGGAAGAGAGGTATTTCCCTGAGCTATTTAAAGTATTTTTAGCATTGTGAAGATCATCCCATACCAGAAAATCTTCATTATTCCCAATAAAAAAAAAAAAAAATACATAAAACTAAATGAGTCACCACCATTTCCTGTAATGATGACACAGCAAAGGCCTTGAAGCATGAACAAAAACACATGTGCTGAAGAAGCACTGTAATAGTAAACTGTATATGGACTAAATAGAGATCTTTGGCATGGCCAATATATTCTAGTGTAATCATGTCAGAGGGTCAGTTCACTAAAAGCTGAGCTCCCGCCTTCCCTCACATCTTGCGCAGTTGTACCGGCTCCTCTCCTGGACTGAAATTGCTCGATTAATGACATTACTGGGTCTACAATAAGATATGCAATGAAAATGGAAAGTTTTTATTTAAAAATGAAATTAGCATGTTGATAAAGGGGGAATGAAGAACCAAAGACGGCAAAATACAAGCAGATTAATCTTCAGCTTTAAACAATGCTGGAAACGTGAAAGACCTAATGGCTTCCCACATCTCTCAAGGCAAGGACACCCAAAACTCCAAAGCGGCTTGGAACAAGCTAGGCATTGCTGGAGTTCTCAGACCCCGTGGCCCTTAGCACACCAGACTCCCACCTATAGCAGATTTTTAAAATATATATATATATATATACACACACATTTGGAAGGGATAACATTCCT
>NW_017306898.1:49149-82267 GCF_000935625.1 Nanorana parkeri
ACAAGCTAGGCATTGCTGGAGTTCTCAGACCCCGTGGCCCTTAGCACACCAGACTCCCACCTATAGCAGATTTTTAAAATATATATATATATATACATACACATACTTTTGGAAGGGATAACATTCCTTATCAATCGATATTCCTCTATTAGTGGCCTGTTTGGTGAACTCTGTGGTCCTCTTTAAATTACTTTTAGTGGTAATAAAAATGAGGCAAAATACAACAGCCCAGTCGTTGTCTGATTTTGGTCTTAAAATGAACCTGTGGACATTCAGATATTTGCATATTATTAATAAACAATAAATGAGTTTTACTCATTTACTGACCTCCATAGCTGCAGGCACTGTGGAATTATTTCTCCCACAGCAGAAGCACTGAAGACTAGCTGTGGTCCTTCCCGAACAGGTTATATCACCTGATCTCTACTGCCAAGGGGAAAGACAGAGGCGCTGTGATTTCAAGGCTTCTGTTATGAACTTTGAGGATAAATTGCTCCACCGTGTCTGCAACTACAGAAGTCAGTGAGGGTTCTATTTAAGATTCCTTTATTGCTTGGTGTGAATGTAAATACCTGAATGGCCATAGCTCGGTCACAGGTGCCCTTTAATACTTCGACTTTCTCACCGTGTTTCTAAATTTTGATAATCGGCGGACACTGAAAATAGTGATTTATGTCCATCCAGCACGAGTTGATTGGGAGTCAGTGGAAGATGTGTTGCCTATAAGCCCTCCCCACTGAATTATTATCGTCACTGACATGAGTGGAATGGAATGAACCCTAATGGTTTGGGCCAACATAGGTTTTTTTTATTTCGGTTCCGATTCAAAGATGAGCAGTTAGAACCCGAGTGTGTGGTCATGCTTCATAATGTCATGAATTCTTCTGCACATGCATGACTGCTGGAGCATAGACTAGAACAGTTTTTTTCTGGAGCCTGCATGGCAGCATATTAATAGTTAGCATGCCATGCTAGGCACCAGGAAAGGACGATTACAGGCAATTATGATGCAATTTCCGTTTTTTTTCCCCCACAGAATGGTTTGCTCTTTTACTAAAATATAACCGGGATCAGTTCTCTGGTCAGTTTACTTTTAAAGATGATCGTAGACATTCAGGTAAATCCAAGTAAACTACCAAAAAGGTAGCAGGGCCCATCCATGTGCCATTTGAACCAAGTCAAGCACATCTGTCGCTGCTCGTGATTCTTGATGAGAGATCTACAGACGGGCAGATCTCTGTGCAGCTCCACCAACTAAAATCCACTGAACACAATGCACTGCATGACAAAGTAACAGAGCTCACAAAAGACGCAGACAAATCTGATGGCAGATATCAAAATATAAAATGTTTTCAAAGGAACCGTGCGCTTACCAAACAGGTCCGTGACAGCCGTTCATTATATTTTGCACTATTAATGGCGGGGCGACGTCGGTGCACAGATAGTGATGGGCGTCTGCTGTCAGCCTGAAGTAGCCGTCTATGAGGGAGGTGAACGAGAGGGCCACATCTGGAGAGGAGAGCTTCAGCTCCTAGATGGAACGTTAAAGTAGATCCAGCAATAAGGTTACTAGTCTGCATGAATACATTGTGACATGTCACAGCACACAGCAAAAATATAATACAAAGTCACCATTGGAGAAATCTGAACTCCAGGCAATTGCTTTGCAGCGCCATTCATGCGTTGTGTTGCATAAAGAAGGGGTCATGTCCATTTTACAGGGTGCGTTGGCATTTATTGGCTGCCTTACCACAAAACCATAATAATGCAAATGGGCCCCAAAAGTCTTTATATGATGGTAAAATGTTATAATTTATATATTATAAATAGGGCTGGTAATGATTAAAATTTTCGTGTTCGATTAATCGAAAAAAACTTTAATCGATTAATCAACTAATTTCGATTAATTATAACGCACATACAGATCCAACTACTTTTAGCTGATCTGCTTGCATTGCAACTCTGCATTAGTCAGTGGTAAATGTGGTATATACTATATACAATCACCGAACACTAGTTAGGTTCCACAATCCATGACTTAACTTCACACAAATAAGTTTTAAATTCAAACTGTAGCACTGACGTAGCCCTGGTTAAAGTAGGGTTCAGTGGGGTCTCACTAGTCCTGGTTAAACCCCACAGAGCCCTGGTGAGACCCTACCAAGCCCTGCTTTAACCAGGGCTCTGTAGGGTCTCACCAGAGCTATGTCGGGGTCTCGCCAGCCTGGTTAGACCCCTCAGAGCCCTGGTGAGATCCCACACTGCCCTGGTTAAACCCGGGCTCTGTAGGTTCTCACCAGCACCAGGGCTCCGTAGGGTCTCACCAGGGCTCTATGGGGTCCCACCATGGCTATGTGCGATTTCACCAGCCTGGTGAGACGCCACAGAGCCCTGGTTGAACCAGGGCTCTGTGGGGTCTCACCAGAGCTTTGAGGGGGCCTCACCAGGGTAGCAGGGCTCTGTGGGGTCTAACCAGCCTTGTTAGACCCACAGAGCCCTGGCAAGACCCCACAGAGCCCTGCTAAACCCGGGCTCTGTAGGTTCTCACCAGCACCAGGGCTCCGTAGGGTCTCACCAGGGCTCTGAGGGGGTCTCACCAGGGCTCTGAGGCGGTCTCACCAGGGCTCTGAGGGGGTCTCACCAGGGCTCCGAGGGGGTCTCACCAGGGTAGCAGATTATTGATTTTACTGTTTTACATGATATTTGTTTTTGCTGCCTTGTACAGACATGCGATGACTCACCGGCCCAAGAGTGAGGAGGAGACTCAACAGCCCAAGTGATTCCGTCAGGTAACGAAGGGAAGGGGGAGGAGTCTATGTCCGTGACGTCACCGGACTCCTCCCTCCTTCCCTTTGTTACCCATCACGGACAACTACATCACCCGACTCCTCCCCCCTTCCCTTCGTTAGCTGACAAGAGCCACTCAGGGAAGGGGGGAGGAGTCCAGTGACGTCGATGTCCGTGACGTCACCGGATCTCCGACGTAAGACCCGGAAGCCGGCGGAGAGGTGAGTAACTTTGATCGATCAAAATAATTTTGATCGATCAAAGAAATTAACGATTAATCAACGGATTAAGCGTTAATTTCCGCACCCCTAATTTTAAAGACAGAAGGCGAAATACTTGTATGGGAGCTGTTTAACTGCCAAAAGATTTACATTTCTGTCCAACCAACTCTGAAATTTACACAGCTCTGCCACACAGAACAGCCCCGCCTGGCAGACAGGAGACTTGATTTTTCTCTGCTATACTTAAGAGATCTATGGGGTCAGTGGTTTTCCCCAGGGTTCTCCTAAGGGTCACAGTAGGACATATACTAACCTCCTCCCGTGACCCAAAGCTCAGTATACCGCAAGCTACAGCTCTCTATGTACTGAGAACGCCGCAGCCAGGAGGGATCCCGACATTACTGTAGAGATCTACCCAGCTGCGTGAGTGACAGTTGTCTCTGCCTATCTAGAGGCAGAACCAGCTGTTCCCGCCCCCTCTCCCGTTTGTTCCTCCACTCAGCGCTGGAGGATCGGAGAGGGGAGGGGGGAATCCCTGCGGGGAGCGGTGACCGACGGTGACCACTCACTGCAGGGAGATGATGGGGAAGTGAGCAGATCGGCTGCATGTTTCTGCTCACTTCCCGATCGATAGAGCCGACCCGTGACTTGTCACAGGTCGGCTCTAACTATGAGGATGAGTGAAAAGCACTCACTTCATAGATCTCCTTTAAGTAACATTGACAGGTCTTGTCCTTCCCCCTCCCCTAGCACCGTGATAGCAGAGAAGGGTGAAAAAAGGCAGAACCATACAGTTCAGCCTATGTGTGTTTGTGTGTCTCTGTTTGTGTGTGTCTATGAAGTCCCATCATTCTGTATATCATGATCACAGAGGGAGACATCCTAAAGTTGATGAATTTATGTACAGATGATACCACTACCTGGGGAAGGGAGCTCCACATTTTTACTACTCTAAGGTTCCATTCACACGGGGACTTCTGGGATTCCTGCAGCAAGAACCGATTGACTCCTGCAGCAGGAATGCAAGGTGTCCCCATTTAGATGTAGCTGCTGTACCCATTGAAGTAAATGACAGGGCGACAGCGGCCATAATCGGTCAGCAGCAGCCTGCTGGGACTGGGCTGGATGCATGCAGCAACAATCATCTATTCTAAGTCACATGTATGATTACATGCGGTCTGCCAATGACAGATGAGGCCGCCGTCCCCCTGTTATTACCTTCCATGGGTACAGCGGCCGTATCTGAATGGGACACCTGGGAATCCATAGGGTTCTTGCCGTAGGAATCATCGAACGCCCCGTGTGAATGTAGCCTAACAGTAAAGAACCCCTTACATATTTTAAGATTAACAGGGTTATTCACAAAAGGGTGAAGAGTCTGGAGAAGGCCGGAGAAGGGAACAATCCAGGACAACATAGCTGAACTGGAAAAATTCTCCAATTCAGCTCACTTTCCAGATCAGATTGTTCACTTCTCTGGCCTTCTCCAAACCCTTCACCCCTTTGTGAATAACCCTGTTAATCTTTTTTCCCATCTCAAATTTTTCCCATGTATCTTCTTCAGGGATCGTAGAATAAAACAGATTATTACAGTTACTATAGTCACCTTTAATATATCTGTACGTTGTGATTTTATCCCCTCTTAAGCATTGCTTCTCCAGAGTGAATGAGCTTTGTAAACGTTCCCCCCCAGCAAGGTCCTCCAGCCCCCTTGACCAAACCAAAACTAAACTGCAAATTTAGAATACGGGCGAACCTTAAAAGGGGCAGAACCTGGTTGACACTGACTGTAAGCGGTCACGTGTATTGCCAGGTTGCAGACATGGGGGAGAGGGGTAGGCTTGAGCTTTGGAGTAAAGTGAAGATTTGAATACTAGAAAAGCTGCGGTTTCAGGGGCAGTAAGGGAGCTGGGTAACAAATGTAAGCAAATGGTTTTTTTTCTCCGTATCTCTAAGGCCTGGTTCACACCTGGGGGTTTTACAGCGCGTTCCTACGCGCTATAAGACGCTCAACGTGTGAAAACCAATGATTGCCTATGGGCATGGTTCCCACCTGGGCGTTTTACAGCGCGTAGGAACGAGCTGCAAAACGCCCAAAGAAGTACAGGAGCTTCTTTGGGGCGTATTTGCCGCGCGTATCCATTAGGATACAGCCGGATAGCCTTCGGAAACGCGTGTTTGTCGCGCGTCTTTTGCCGCAAATCACGGTAGACACGCGCAGCAAAAGAGCATATTCGGTACGCCTAGGTGTGAACCCAGCCTATAGGTTGAACTCAATGGACTTTTCCACCTAAGTAACTTTGTATGTAAAAGTGTGTTGGTGTGTGTATATTCTGTATATATGTAATGACATGGGGGTTAGGTCACGGGATCAATGGCATGCAAATAGAGTTTACAAAGACTTTGAGGGCAGTGATAACTTTGCATCTCAGAGGAGAGTTGGGCCCTTTCCATACACTCTCCACTATAATGATGACACTTACCATGCACTTGTTGTCCTGGTTGTTTATGTAGACCATGTCATCCTTCACCACGATGTGGGTGATCTCCGGAAAGTAGGAGAAGGAGCCCCACTGCTCTTTGGCGTTGGCTTTCGCATCCGTCTTTTTATTCTTGTGATCGCTCTTTTTCCTTTTCGGTTTCTTTTCTTTCTCTACCGTCACGGGCTGCAGGAAAGATGAAACAGAACGACATCTAAACACTGCAAAATGCCATCCTTCTCCATGTAGAGGAAATGAAAGGTTATCACCCCAAGGAAAAGCACAAGAGAGGTCTTAGACCAGGGCCGCCCACAATTTTTCATCTGGAGATCTACTTTTCAAATGACGAGCTCAATGAGATCTACCAATGAAAAAAACACCTGCATTCAGGGGCGGGAGGGGGTATGGCGGTGCCATTGACTTCAATACACCGCCACGCCCCCTCCCACCCCTGAACGCAGTGAGCCAGCCGGTCTTGCGTTCCAGTGATTTCTAGAGGCCGAACACTCTGGAAGCAGACTGAGGTGTGAACCAGCCCTCTCTCTTGGCTGTCTCGACTCTCTCACACAGCTCACTCCCCAGTATCCATGTCACCAACACTATCTACACTCCAGTACCTTGGTTCTCACCTGGTGGGTCCTGACCCAAAAGTGGGTCGCAACCCCATGTTTAGTGGGCCCACTTCCACTAAGTATCCATGTCACCAACACTATCTACACTCCAGTACATACAGCTCACTCCCCAATATCCATGTCACCAACACTATCTACACTCCAGTACATACAGCTCACTCCCCAGTATCCAAGTCACCAACACAATCTACACTCCAGTACATAGAGCTCACTCCCCAGTATCCAAGTCACCAACACTATCTACACTCCAGTACATAGAGCTCACTCCCCAGTATCCATGTCACCAACACTATCTACACTCCAGTACATACAGCTCACTCCCCAATATCCATGTCACCAACACTATCTACACTCCAGTACATACAGCTCACTCCCCAGTATCCAAGTCACCAACACTATCTACACTCCAGTACATACAGCTCACTCCCCAGTATCCATGCCACCAACACTATCTACACTCCAGTACATACAGCTCACTCCCCAGTATCCATGTCACAAGTGAGATTTCCACTATAGCACACACAACTCCCTTCCCAGTATTTGTCACCAGTGAGATCTGCACTCCAGCACACTCTCCAGTGTCCATTTTTACTAATGACATGTGCACTAAAGCACCGCAGCTCACTTCCCAGTATCCATGTCACCAGCAAGATCTGCAAGCCAGCACACACAGCTCACTCCTCAATATCTATGTCACAAGTGAGATCTGCGCTATAGCACACACATTTTGCCAGCGAGATCTGCACCAATGCACACTGTGCTAATTCCAAAAGTATCCAAGTCTCCAGCGAGATCTGCACTAATGCAAACACTGGTTATTCCCCAGTATTCAGGTCAATCGTGACATTTGCACTCCTGTACCGGCTGCTCACTGCCCAGCATCCATATTACCAGCCAGATCTGCACTCCTGTAGACACAGTGTCACCACTCACTGTGCCCAATAAAAATCAGTTTTACACATCATTGCAGAATGTGGTTGAATCATTTTTTGTGTGTAATTCATCTATAAACTGCTTCTTGTCTCTACTTACAGCTGGTTTCACCCTCCACAGGATGCCATCGTTCCCATTCACCTTAACCTCATACACGCCGACGGTTGGAAACCCGTTCTGTTCATTCTCCGAGGAAACCTTTAAGTGTTGTGTCTCAAATATCTCGGCCCCATAATTTTTGGTCAGTGTCTCCAGAGTGGACATGTACTTCACTTTCAGGTCATGCGGGGAAACGCTGCTGTCACAGATCGTTTTATTGTTGAATTCTTTCAGGAAATTCTTGAAGACGTTATTTATCCGTATCCGAGTGAGGATATTCCTTTGTTTAATGGTTCGGTTTAAGGTTTCTGGGATATACCTCTTGTAGCTAAAAGGTTAAGAAAAATGGGTTACTTAAAACATATTAATCCATGGTGCCTCACAGAGAATTATCATTAGACCCGTTCATATCATTAGACCCAACATTGACCAGAGTCAGTCTAGGGATAATTTTTTTGGGGGGGATTCCATGCTTTTCTGGAATTGAAAACCATAGAGGGAATTCTGCACTGGGATGATGATTGTCCCACCTTTCCATTCTGCCACTTTTCACTGGCTTCCTCCCCGTATAGGTGCAGTGATCATCAGCCCAGCGTGGAATACTTCATTCGGTTTTCAGTTCAGGAAAAGCTTTTGTATGACAAACATCCTGAAGCAGAAACAATAATGCCAACCCATATGTAATCTGTTATGTCGTATCTGTATTTCATATCTGTATCTGAAAGGGTGATAAACACTCTGCAAAGAGCAGTGCAAACACGTATGCTAGGCCAACAATACAAACATATGGCAATGGAGGGAGGCAATGCCACAGCTATTGATACATGATTTATAACCCAATCCATTCAGAGGCAGAGAACAACAGGCCCATCCACTGTAGCCCCGGGGCCCGCTATTGTGTCCCATGCAAGTCAGCCAATAAACTGAAGGTTGTGCACACATGGTCAACTTGTTTCCTACTGCAAAAAGGGAAGGATTGGCCCAGTTGCATGAAGACTCCGTAGCAGTACAAATCTGTACGTGCAATGAGCGCTTTCCCATTTGGTTAGCCATAAATGGCTCAAGGGCTGTACAAGTTTTGCACTGGGACCCAGTCTGGCTGTTTATTATCAATATAACCGATAAGAATAAAGATTATCTTAAGAGCTCAGCCAGCAGCATGTTGCCAGATACATGAGATCATCATCTAATCATGCTGTCAGCCATTCAGGATAAAAATAGTTGAACTGGGCGACTGTTCTCTTGTATGCGGGCGGGTGCGGGCGGGTACACCCTGCCCATACATATCTGTTTTAAAAGGAAATCAGCAACTAAAATATAGCATGCATGGCGTGACAACAGGAACTATAAAGTGCTGATACAATAACAAGTGGCTGTCATAATCCTCCCACCGGGAGCTCCCAAATCCACAATGTATTGCATAAATAGGTTGTTGAAGAGGAAATGTTGGGATTAGAGAACAGAAATGGGTAAGTGTGTGCTTCAACTCTGGAAAATGGAGCCAAATCTATGCAAAGTAGATATGTAAATACAAAAGCAGTTTATTTAGTTGTTCCGTTCCAGCAAATGTGGTTTGATGCCTCATGGCATGGTTTTGTTTTTTTTATTTAAGTAGACATCTTTTCCCTTTGTCTATGTTATATGAAGGCAAGAAAAATAATGCATTACATTGTAGTCTCCCAGCACTCCATGAACAGAGAGCCCCTAGGCGGGGCCATCCAAGCTAACAGTGGTGCTTGGTGACCAGAGAGATGACCCGTCCTCTAGATTAGTGGTTCGACCCTCATTTGTCCTTTCATCACGACCCAAGTCACACCACATTGGAGCGCACGGTATTGCAGTACTGCATGTTCCGGTGAGGGCAATCGAACTGTGAGCGGGAGGTGCGTTTGGGATGCCATTCAAATGAACGGGGGGGGGGGGGGCTGCTGTGCTGTGACGGAGTTCCATCCATACATGAATTGCTTGAACATCTGCCTTGCGTGCCTGTAGAGGTGCCGGAAGCCAGAATGTGACATCACTCCAGTCCAGGCACCTCTACTGGGCACCCGAGGGAGCTGTAAGCAATGCACATATGGCTGGAGTTCCCTCATGTGACACTCTGTACCAGGCAGCATATTTTGAATGGCTGTTTAACACGACAGTGCTGCGCTAGGGAAAGGCTGAGGAACTTCTCACCTAGCGTAGTGGAGGGCACACGGCGACCCACTTAACACGGGATCGCGACCCTCCAGTTGAGAACCAAGGCTCTAGATCAGGGGTCTCAAACCTCCGGCCCTCCATCTGTGGTGGAACTACAAATCCCATGAGTTATTGCAAGATTCTCACGGCCACAGACATGACTCCCGAAGAGAGATGCATCATGGGATTTGTAGTTTCACCACAGCTGGAGGGCCGGAGGTTTGAGACACCTGCTCTAGATAATGCCACAGATATCCAAGGCCAAACAAACTCCATAGGGCCTGTGGTTTTGTTGGGGCCATTCATGTAGCAAAATAAAATAAAAGTCCTTCCTCCATTCCTTGATAAACAGCAGCAGGACCCCCATCCTGCTGCTGTATGAAGTGCATTAGGAGCCCAATGGCATTCCCAAGGGTAACAACTATATTTTTGGTTTGCAATTCAATACCAGGTTTCTCCGCCGAGAGGTGCAGGAAAGGAACCTAAAATTGTAGATCACGTTCTCAGGTAAACCCAGGACCTGCAGGAGCGGTGCCGAGAGGACACCGGATTTCCAGCTCTGCATGTGTATTCTACCTAAACACACAGAGGGGAATTTATCAAAACTGGAGAACCAATCAGCTTCTCTCTTCAGTTTGTTCAGTTAAGATTTGAAAATGAGAGAGAGAAGCCGATTGGTTGCCATGGACAACTGCTCCAGATTTGATAAATTCCCCTCAACAGTTTAGAAGGCATGTGGCTCTAATAACTGCCATGACTGACCTTATTTCCTTGGGGAGTTCGGGAAGCTGCATGTTCATCTTGATGGCATAGTGAGATATCGCCAGCACTGCCATTCCTAAACATTCGTTTTCTATTTCGTGCACCTCCTGTTCGTTTTTGGGGTCCCGGACTGGAGCCAAACACTTTACCAGCTCATACTGGCCCTAATGAAAGCAAAGGTAAGGAAAAGAAGTCCCATTAAATCTATTTCTGAGGCAATAGGCAAAGTCCCCATCTTGTTTAATTCTTCTATTGAAGAGCTACATCACTGGTCTTTCATTCTCATTTCAGTTTCCATCTTATTCTTGCTTGAAGCCCAATTCCAGGGAACATCCCTTTAGGTCTGCGCCCGCACTGAGGATTAACTGCTAGCATATGTCTAGGAGACAGAAAAAAAACTGTCTTACTTGACTGATCCCCGCTCCCTCCGGGCTGCTAGACCAGTCCCTGCAGGCTTTTCTACCCTTTGCTCCGGTGGTCAAAGGAGCCCTGCATGGTGCATAGCTCTTTTACTGCATATAGACTTTGCTGCCTTGAAAAAGGACCCGGGTGGCCTCGAAACGTTCACTGGTGATTGACATTTGCAGCTATAGAGCCACATCTTACATAAGGTGCTGACCTTTCTTCATGCCAAGTCTCCGCTGACTGTGCACCAAGGAAGTATGGAGGCAACAGGTTTGTGTGTGGGGTGAATGCATTGTTCATTCCCACTGGGAACATTCACCCTGTTGGTTCTGGTGACACTTGCCACAGACTGAAAGTGAGGAAAATCCAAATCTTTGAGTTGTTTCCAGAATAAGAATAGAGGGAAATTCCTCAAATGGGGACACTTATTCTGAATACTGCTAGGAGAGCATTTCCATCGCTTTGGAGAAGTTGGTTTACACCACTTACACTTGTTTATACAGGACAGGAAGTGAAGAAAAATTCATCCAAAAAAAAACAAAAAACAAAACAAAAAACTGATAGGAATTTTAAATACTCCCTAATCTAATATTCCTCAATAGGCACAAAGGAAATAAACCCACGTTGTGTGCACCAAATGCCTTTGCATCACTGTGCTACACATAGCCTGTGCAGAGAGCAGAGCTGCGGGAGGGGGCGGAGACTAGACCAGTCAACCTGCACAAGGAAAGAGTGCAGCAGTGACTGGTCTCTATTACAGGAGGGGGCGGAGACAAGACCAGTCACCCTGCACAAGGAAAGAGTGCAGCAGTGAGTGCTCTTTATTGCAGGAGGGGGCGGAGACAAGACCAGTCACCCTGCACAAGAGTAGAGAGCACCAGTGAGCGGTCTTTATTACCGGAGGTGAGACCAGTCCCCCTGCACAAGAAGAGAGCAGCAGTGAAGCGTCTTTATTACAGGAAGCTCCAAGTCTTACACGGGATCAGATCTGGAAGTAATCCACAAAGCTCACCAAGATCCATATAGGAATGCACGCGCCTCTTGTATTTAGACAATATTTGCTTTTCCAGCGTTCAGCTTTAAAATAGCCAATACTGAGCAAGCGCTCTTCACCTGGAGTGTGTGGCTTTCATCTACCTGGTGTCTCCTCCATCACTGCACCATTATATGAAACCAGACGTACACAACTGCCAATCTCAATTAGGCCAGTTCGGCTTTAATATATATTTGTTTTCCTGCATTGCGATGGGTTTACCTGTGCGAATATATAATCCAGCGAGTTGGCATCAAGAATCGGGGTTCCCTCTTGCACCTTGCCCTCATAATTGTCCCTGTGCTTCTTAGGGTAATATCTGAAGACCGGTGGTTCGTTTTCATTTGTTCCGTGCCAATTTGTGAAGAAGAATCTGTGGGAATGAAAGAAGAGAATGACTGAATGAATGACCCGGAGAATGGACTCATTGTAATGGATTGCTTTTAGGCAACGCAAGCCAACACAACGCGACATACCCCACGTGGACGCATATGCCAGAGATTAGAAGAAAATGAGGTTTACAGTATACGTAATCCCAACCATTAACATCTAAAATCCCGTAAAGACATTCAGAGAATTACAGTCTCAATAAAACCTTGTGACCCTCCCAAGAAAGTCCTTGTTCGGGCACTTCCTGTTATAGGGTGACAACGCTCTGTCCTTGCTTCCCAACTGTGCTCCAGTGTTGTCACCGTCTTACAGGGGCTTCCCAAGGGAACAACAAGCGACCGCATTAGCACATTACCCAGCAATGGTCCACTGTTGTAGTCTTTAGGAAACCTGCCCTTAAAAATGTCATGCGGCCATCGCTGGAGCGCGTGTAGACACAAAGTGGCTGCAGGAGATCAGCAGCACCGAGATGCAACAAAGGATTTATAAAAAGTGAAAACAAGTGTCATTAACCCCTTCATGACTGAGGCCTTTATTTTTTGTAACCATTTTAGGCCTAAAAAGGATTTAAAACCCACAAACATTAAATATTCTCTGAAAGCCAAGACCCTGTAGAATAAAATGTTGGCATTTGCAAATTTTTTTATGTTGCACGACATTAGCGCAACTTCTTATCAAGCCAACTCCTTATCAAAATGTAATGATACATGCACTTTAATGCCCCAAAACACAATAAAATACCCATTTGTTTTATAACATATAAAAGATGGTTACAACGAGTAAATAGATACCCGACATGCATGGGTTAAAAATAGTGCACGTCCGTAAAACTGCAACAAAATCCAAAAAGTCCATAGACGATAATTTAAAAGCCTCCACAGTTCATCAGTTTAGAGATGCGCATAAATATTGGCCCTAGAACTATTGCTCTCACTCCGGCCTGCCCGGCCATACTCAACATGGTGGCGACAGGTACTCTTTAAGACGATATTGGGAGTCCAAAATACCCCTAGTGTCACCTTTACACTTGAAATAAGCTATTGAAGTGCACATCAATAGCTTATTGCTGGGCTTCAGGAGCCGAGCAATGATGGCTATGGGATGGGACCGGAAGTGATGTAATCTGCATCGCTCCCAGTCCCATAGTACGGGGAGGAGATCGATGAACAGAGGTTCGCCGATCTCCTCCCAAGCTCCCCTTCCGACACCAAAGAAGCCGGTTCCGAGCTGCTGCTTGCGGTATACTGAGACGCCGCAGCTGAAGCGGATCCCGAAGGGGGGGGGGGATATGTTACATATCTTTTCATTTTGGACACAAAATTTAAACTTGGGGATTTTTTTCTCTTCCTGTAGATAAATGAAAGGTGTAAGGTGCTGAGGAGTTTAGTTTTATTTTTTTGTGGTCTAATTTGACAAGTTTTTTTTTCTATCAGAGTTACTATGTAGCCTTGTAACCCAACAACACGTACCAGAGATCAAAGAACTATTCTCATATTGCAGATCTGCACGAAGCCTGTATGCACCCGGGCTGTTGATGTGTACATAAACCACACGCCGGTCTTTGCGTGGGAGTCACCATCCTACGGCAGCAGAACGTATATTGTACGAGTATTCTAAACAGATATTTTCTGAAACTGCCGTGACCCATCTGCTTTCCAGTCAATACCATGCACAGTTCAGTTACTGGAGCGCCATTCCCGTCAAGGTTAAAAAAAATAACAAGCGTAACACGTTCAGGTTTTTTTATGGTGCTTCAAAACATTGACCAAAACAAGAACAAAATATTATTATAACTATATAGATCTATATATATCTATATAGCAACATATATATAGCTATATAGATCTATATAGAGATATATCTATATATATCTATATAGATCTATCTATCTATATCTATATCTATATAGATATCTATAGATATCTATACACACACACACACACACATCTATACATACACACACACACACATATATACAAAAACACACACCTACACAACAATCAGTCATAACATTAAGACCATCAGCCTAATATTCAGTAGGTCCCTCTTTTCCTGACCCCTCTAGGCACGGACTCCACTAGACCTCCCTGGGTGTGGAGTATCAGGGAATACCGTTCCCATGAAGAGGTGTACTTGGTCAGTAACAATGTTTAGGTCGGTGGTATGTGTCAGCGTAACATCCACATGAATGGCAGGACCCGAGGTTTCCCAGCAGAACATTGCCCAAAGCATCACATACTGCCTCCGCCCCCTTGTCTTCTTCCCATAGTACATCCTGGTGCCATCTCTTCCCCAGGTAAGTGACACACACGCACCCGGCCATTCACATGATTCATCAGACCAGGCTAACTCCTTCCATTACTCCGTGGTCCACTTCTGATGCTCACATGCCCATTGTAGGTGCTTTTGGTGGTGGACACGGGTCAGCGTGGGCACCCTGACTGTGTCTACGCAGCCCCATACGCAACAAAAACGGTTATGCTCTGTGTGTTCAGGCACCTTTCTATCAGGACCAGCATTAACTATTTAAACAATTTGAGCTCCAGTATTCTCTTCTATTGGATTGCACTACACAGACCAAATTTAGCTCCCCACGTGCATTAATGAGCCATGGCTGCCCATAACCCTAATGCTGGTTCACCGCTTTTTCCTTCCTTGGATCACCTTTGGTAAGTCTTGTCCACTGCAGACTGGGAACATCCCACAAGAGCTGCAGCTTTGGAGTTGTTCTGACTCAGTCGTCTACCCATCACAGTTTGGCCCTGTGTACTTTGATTATATTTTTGGACATGTGTAGCACACTTGGGGCTGATGTACAAACATTCTGCCCAGCGAATAGCTGGGTGTATAGCTGGGCGAATGGCGTTTGCCTGGCAAACCTGCCACTGGATGGTGCCAAAGCACATAGGGAAACTAGTGTGAATGCAGTGCGAATGGCATGCACCCAACTATACGCTGGGTGGAATGTTTATACATCAGCCCCTTTGTGCCCACAGCTGGTTCATTTACACATTTTTGTTGCTGTGTTTCTCCTGTTGGGGAGGTTGCCCTCACTTCTTGTCTATTTGATGGGTGTCAGACAGATCAGGTAGTGAGAAGAAATGTCTCCAATAGGGCTACAGACCGCAATACAGGTATTCCTCACTTAACGACCGAGTTCTGTTCCTACGACCAGGTCGTTAAACGAATTGGTCGTTAAGCGAGAAACTCTATACAGTACTGTACTGCATTAGTACAGTACTGTATAGCGTTGCCAATGTACAGTACTGAACAGTGTACTGTACATCTGGCAATGAAAATACTTACCGGGACCCGCAGTGAAGATCGGAGGACACCACTTCCGCCGGCGACGCGGCGCACGGACGTTGACGCGCAAGGTCGGAGGTCGATCGGCGGTCCGTCGTAAGTGCGAGTGGTCGCAAAACAGGTAAGTCGGTAACCGAGGAACATCTGTATATATATATTTCCCTTTAAAAGTGTCATGCGGGGCAGCTAGAACTTCCTCAAAAACCTAAAAAAAACGCACACAGAATACACAACTTGCCGTTCTCTGAACAGCTAGCGGGCAGAGTCAAGGGGAAGCTGCGAACTCCAGCGAGACAGACATTGTGAAAGAATCAACCCTGCTGGGAGGGAGGACGTGACTAAGACATCTTCTCCCAGCGCGGCCCGAGTATCGACATTTTGTCACTTACATTCCCTGCAACGCAAATGAGGTAATCTTGTTTATTCTGAACCATTTTATGTCTCAGAAATTAAAGGACAAAGAAAGTCAGTCCGAGCTAAACTGGGAAGAGAGAGGTCTTGGCCCCCACGGAAAGGGCATCCCAATCTCACAAAAAGAGCATGAAAGGGAGCTAAAAAAAATAATTCATAACTACAAATTACACCAACATCAGATTCCCTTCTTGATTCTACATGTTACCACACACCCCTTTGGAATCTCCAGTAAATGATTCAACTGCCTAAACGTTCTTATACTGTCAGAACACTAGAACCAATAAAATCACTGCTACCGCATTAAAGTGGAACTTCATTCTTTTGGGAAAGGGTCGGATCGCCTCAGGTTTTTACTGTTATGGCCCAAGACGACTTCTCGCTTTAAGAGCTTGTGACAAGAGGAAACTCTGCTTCTAACCGCTGCCACCAAAAAGCCCTCATCAGGAAGCCTGATTGTGAGCCAGGTCTTCTCGTCCAATGTCAGAAACTGACCTTGCAAAGGCTCTTTTGGTTAAAATGGGTACAAATTTCCCCAAACACACTCCAAAATCTTGAGGAAAGCCTGCCCAGAAGAGTGGAGGCTGTTTTAGCCGCAAAGGGGGGGGCATTCCATATTAATGGTTTTGGAATGAGATGCCCAACAAGCTCATGTAGGTACGATGGTCTGGTGTCCACAAAAAGTTGGCCATATAGTGCAGCTCACGAAGAGGAGGAATCAACTGTGCGGAACTTAAAATTTTAGAAAACTGTTTTTTTGGGGAGACCTAAAGGAGGACTTTAAGACCCCATAGTGCAATTTCCGCTGCTTGCTGGCATGTGTTGATTTTTTTTTTCCTGCTGTCTTGACCGGCATAGAATTTGCTATGTCACATGCACATGTAGTCACAACTACAATGGACCCAAAGAAAAAAAGATTCTCTCTCTCTCTCTCTCTCTCTCCGAGAGAGAGAATTATACGGCTCAAAAAATGAAAGGAACACTTTTTAATCATCGGTTTCAGCTGCTTTAGTATTAAATTAAGGTTGCACAGGCATGCCAACTTCTCCAGGATGGCACATCAATTCCTGCCATTCCCAGGAGCTTTGCCATGTCTCCCACCACAGTCTGAAAAGCATGGAGGAGATTCCAGGACACAGACAGTTACTCTAGAAGAGCTGAACAGGGCCGTAGAAGGTTCTTAACCCATCAGCAGGACCGGTATCTGCTCCTGTGTGCAAGGAGGAACAGGAGCAGCACTGCCAGAGCCCTACAAAATGACCTCCAGCAGGCCACTGGTGTCAATGTCTCTGCCCAAACAATCACAAACAGACTTCATGTGGATGGCTCAGTCACTCTAATATTTCCTGGCCCGCCATTATTTTTGATTACGGCACGCAATCGCCGTGGCATCGTTTTGATAAGTTTATGCAATGTCACAGCATTCATTTTTCACCAAGATCTTGTAGTGATGATAGGAGAGTCGGACCTCTGTGCAAAGTCTTCTGTCTCATGCTCTCTGAAATCACTCTTTCACATTCTGAACCCGATGAATCCTGACATTGTCATCGTGGAATATGCCCGTGGCATCATTGATGGAAAAACCTGATCATTCAGTATATTCATGGAGGCAGCTGACCTCATTCTTTGTTGACATAATGTTATTGAACCAAGTAATTATCTAGTGGAAGATTCTTACATAGTGGCTTAGCTAAATCCAGTTGACTTTTTTGGCCAGGGTGTGTGTATACACACACACACACGTATGTATATACTTTATATATACAGTATATATGTATATTTGTGTAAAATATTATTATAATAAATACCATCCATAACCTTGTGCATCCCTGAACACCACCACTTGTACCCCAGAGGCCTCCAAACCTGCGCTGGTGTCGGCAAGAATGAATTTGTACAGGTCACGTGGCACACACTGAAAAGCCAGGAGGATGCAGTTGACAATAAACAGCCAAAAAGAAACAAGGCTCCCACACTGTAGTTATGCAGCATATACTGGCGGGGCCCTCCTTACCATCCGGTCTTGAATTGTATTGTGATTGTAATGTCTGCCCTATATTGTAAAGCGCTGCGCACACTGTTGGCGCTATATAAATCCTGTATAATAATAATAATATACTGTATATTATTCTACTGCATGCATAAATACTTGTGTGTCTTGAAAAGAAGCAGACCCCAATTAGGCTGCGTTTGAAAAAGAAACATCCCTGGAGACCATAAATGGCAATTTGATTAATTCACTCGATCAATAACTACGTCACGCCTGATGGTAATTATTATAGGAGGTACAGTTTCTTGTAATTAAATGCCGGCTGGCTGCCAACCACGCTGCAGGATGTAAAGCAGACTTTACAGAGCAACTGAGGGCAACAAGTAAAATAAAACCAGTGGTCTGCTAGGGATTTCCAGCAAACACTGCAACCATGTTACTGTCACGGAGCCCGTAGAGACAGTAGATGAGGTGTGCAGGCATGAAGTGAACCAAATCAAGCAGCCAGTTTTCAGACTGCTCCATAAACTTGTACAGGTTTATGTCTATGGAAAGGAGAGAAGAAAAGATCAGGCACAGGATCAGGCGTGTGAATGTGGCTTTATTCCTTAGATTTACACATCCCTGCCCTGCCTGGCAGGAGGGCACGAGAGCAGAATTTCTTCTATTACACTTACAGGTTTTGTCCCTGCCCTCAAACTGGCAAAAGGAGCATCAGTGGGCGGATGAGCTCATCTCTCTGTCATTCTATTATTTATTTATGCATCACAGGCATTAACATAGTGCCGTCTATTTACGCAGAGCTTTACATAGATGCACATTCACATCAGTCCCTGCCCTGAGGAGCTTACAATCTACGGTCCAAATCTCACAAGTATACATACAGGGCTGATTTTAGGCAGGAGCCAATTAACCTTCATGCAATGCAAACTCCTTGCAGATGGTGTCCTGACCGGGATGTGAATCGGGGACCCCCAGTGCTGCAAGGCAGATGTGCTAACCACTAAACCACTGTTCTGCTCTCTCCTCCTATAGGAATGCTTCTCGTTAGCACATGAGCACTACAGCACAAATTACTGGCATCTTGTGCTACTTCTCCCTCTTCAGGGGAGTGAGCTCTGCAGCACAGGGGATTGCAATAGCCCAATACTAGGTACTTATTTCTGGTTGATAAAACAAATGTTCTGCGCCATCGAAAAAAAGGGAATAACAAAGAAGAAAAAGAAGAAAAAAACGGACTGGCTGCAAGCCGCTAAAAAAAGGTTAATTGATCAATGGTATAGCGCTATAAGCCTCACGGTGTGATTATCAAAAAAACATATGTAGTTTTATTTGTATATACGGTTTTTCTATATATAATTTCTATATATTTATTTGTATCCTTATTATAGAGGTTTGGTATTACAAGTTTAAAACTGCGGCTTTAAACACACACATTTATTTCGGTTTAACCACTTAGATTACCACTCTCTCTGAGAAAAGGTTCACATTGTTGACTAGGCTACACAGTATCCACATATATATCATGCACTGATACGTGGTTGAAAGAAAAGACCAACACACTTTATACATTTTATATTTTATTTCACATTATCATCTATTCATTTAACTTTTCACAACACTGGTTCTTTGATAATGACACCGTGAGGCTTATAGCGCTATACCATTGATCAATTTACTTATTTCTGGTTGCATTTAATGGTGCATTAATGGATACAGAGATGTGTTAATTTGTGTTTTATATGTGCCTGGAGATCAGCTTTAAAAATAGAAATACAGACCTTCACCCGCCCTCTTTATATTACTTCTTGTGTTTTGCTGCAGCAGTAAACACAAAACATACAATGGGGTTAAAGCAGTCAGACAAAAGCTCATTATACCTGTCTAGTGGTGGAGTAAAGTAAACACACACTAATGGGCCTGTGCTTCATTCATGACCACGACCGCATTGCGTGCGTCTTTTCAGGATGGAGCAACAAGCAGCACAAAAAAAAAGCGTGCAAGCACCTCTGAAACCACCAATTTTTAGATGTAATCTCAGTTGAGGTGAGGAAGGAAGGCGAGCAGTCCATGCCCTGTTTTTACACATGAAGCAAACTGCAAAAAGAAAAGAAAAAAAAAGAGAAAAGACGACACGACTACGAATCTACGCAGCGCTGAGTACAATAACACAACAATGTGTGCGGTAGCTTACGTGCGAGGTGGTCATTGCTAGGTTTTCAACTCGTAGTGAACTGAAAAGCATTGGAATCTACACAAGGTGACGACGCAAAGTGCGCCAGTAACGTGCATATTGCACTGATGGTACCACAATGGGCCCAAACCTTAAAAGGGAAAAAAAAACAATACCAGGAAGCATCCTACAAGTCTTAAAGCAAACCTGTGCTTTTTACATTTCAGAGGAAGTCAACATGGTTCTCCCCCTGCCACCGCCCCACCCCCAACAATATATATTCTTATGTAAGACAATAATGCGCCGAGCTAAATAAGTGCAATTTCACTGAATTGTACTTATTTAGCTCGGCACATGTTTGTATTACATCATTTTAGATATTTTTATTTATCTTGAGTGCCTAGTAGCTCTTATTTGTATTTATTTACTGGTGCTGATCACTTATTGTTTTATTAATATATATTCTTACCTTTCCTTGCTCCCTGACCGCACCACTGAATGCAAGGAAAACACCAGGGACAACGCATAGGCCTCACTCCATGGGACAACACTGGGCAAAAATCACACAGGGGGTCCAGAACCCCAAACAAGCTGCTATTCCAGCACCTTGTAGCTTACACAGGATTTTTCCTCACCCTCAGCAGCTGAATGCAGCATTGGGTTAGCATAAAGGAAGCAAGTACTTGTTGCAGGAGAGGGCAACCAGTAGGACCTGTTAGTTTACCCTGTGTGGTCAGGAAGGGTCATCTGTAAGAATATGAATCTCCCCTTGGTATAACAGCTTGGTCTTACTCAGTCTCGGGGATAGGTGTGTGTACGGTTATTAGCTTGTATTCTGTCAATGCAGAAATGTCAGACCATTGTCAGACTTTAAGGCCCCCACAGAGACCTAACCCGTCGCCTGCCTGACCTTAGGGCGGATAACTGACAACTCGGTCCAGGCTGCTGCAGAAGGATAAAACTAATCAATTGACAAAAAAACTATAGTTCATGGTACCTATGGCTCATGTAACCCTAAAATCACCTTTGTTATACAGTAAACTCTCAAGTTATCTGGTATTTAACTAACCAGAACTTTCATCTAACCAGAACTCTCATTCACAGAACACATGTGCCCAAAGCAGAATAGTGTCCTGCCTTGGGGACAGGTGTCCTGCCTTGGGGACAGGTGTCCTGCCTTGGGGACAGGTGTCCTGCCTTGGGGACATGCATTTTCAGAATACATGTGCCCAAAGCAGAATACTATTCTGCCTTGGGGACATGTCTTCGGGCTGTGGGGACATTTTCGCCCTGGTGAGAAACTGCCCTAAAATCATCAGTCTGTGTTTTAGAAAAAATTTCACATGTCCCTTTAACAAAAAGTATCGGTAATTGGTATCGGCAGGTACATGAGGGTAAGTACTTGTACTTGGTGTTGGGACATCCCTAGTCTTATTAATAAAAATAGATTTTTAGATCAACCATAAAAGGAAGATAAGAGAAGAGCGGATTGCCATTTGTAAAGCATTTTTGTTGTTGTTGTTCAGTATTTATAATTGGGTTTATCTATGGAAATAGGACTCCGGATCCAAAGGCTCCAGCTGGTGTCCACAAGGGAGGAAAAAAGGCAGCAGGTAATTCAGAAGTGCCAGTCACCATCCACATAAACAAGAACCTGAACTTTGTCCGTACAACAGAAGGCAAAACCTGCAACTGTCCTTCGTGTTCTGCAAACAACATGCAAATGATGTTTGTGTTGAAGCCGTTGGGAGCAGCTGCACTGCTGTTACATGCTGACAGGTGCTGCACAGGAGACAATAGGCTCAACTGACTAAGCTCTGCAGGTATTTGCCATTACTGCAGATATTTTCACTCTCATAAGATTATTGCTATATTGTAGGGATGCACCGATAACGGTTTTTAGGTATCAGAGTACCAATATTTATTTTTTTCTGTACTCGCCGATACCGGAAGTCCCATTAAGGAAGCCAGGCGGCGAATAATGGCTCGCCATGCGGCTTCCCGATTAGCCATTACACGGCGCCCTTCTTCCTGATTGGCCGGGATTCCGGCTCCATGCCCCCTCGTCATCAGGTGAGGAGGGAGCATGAAGCCAGCCTTCTGGCCACTCAGAAAGCCGCGGAGCAGGTAACGACTCGCCGTCTTGCTTCCTGATTGGCCAGCTTCCTGACCAATCAGGAAGCTGGGAAGTTATTACACGCTGCCCGGCTTCCTGTAACGACTCGCCACCAGGCTTCCTGATTAGCCATTAAACGGCGCCCGGCTTCCTCATTGGCAGGAAAGCCGGCTTTATGCTCCCTCACCACCAAGTGACGAGGGAGCATGGAGCCGGCTTCCTGGCCAATCAGGAAGCTGTGCAGCGGTAATGACTCACCGCCCGGCTTCCCGATACTGGAAGCTCAGGTATAGGGCTAGGCATCGGAGCATTCTCGTACTCGCCCAATCACTCGATATCGGCACCGATACTAGTATCGGTATCGATGCATCCCTACTATAATTTAATAAATAATACCTATTTGGCTAGATTTAATACAAGAGTCTGAAATAGAAAATGTCTGTACATGGAAGGATAAGAGCCTTTGCCAGGTTATTATGGCTATGGTTCGAGTGGGGAGATTACCCACTCACTTCCTGTCAGGGCAGGAAGTAATGCTAAATCTTTTCATCAGGGTCACACGTTTTTTGCATTCTTCGGATGGGACATATGTGTGGTATGTGCACAGCAAAAGAGAAAGGATTCCCAGTTATTTCCAGTTTTAGGGATACAATAAATCTGTCTCTATGCAAGGTATTACTGCCTCACCTCTTGTGCTGTCAGCATCTGGGTCACATATCACATGCACCAAGAATGCCAATTATGCTGCCATGGCAGTAATAAGCAAGTATAACCTGAAATTTCAGTAATGCTCATTTATGAGGCCAACAGTGCACTGATGTCTATTACAAAGCTTCTGGCATACAAACAGGTGGAGGATGACCACACGTCATGAGCTTACCAGCCCCTGATTAAAGAATGGTCACCCAGCTACAAGGAACCAGCGCACAAGGCACAGAAGAATGATATGGCCAATATTAAAAAAAAGGGGGCTAGGGCAAGTTAAATACGACCGCATATAAATATAAAAATGTACCTGGATGGAGTTTGGCTTTCATTGGAAACTACAATGGTTTTGGGTCAACTTTGTTTTAGTTTTTATGCCCAACTTCCACGAAATTGGATTATTGGACAATTTACGCAACGCTTTACCTACTGCACATTCACATCAGTCCCTGCATTTAAGGAGCTTACAATCTAAGGTCCCTATCTCACACACATAACCTGCAAGGAAAAACTGCTTGTTTTTGCCTAAGAAATTTTACTTACCTGATCCCCGCTACCCCTCTGCTCTCTTTCCCTCCGCTCTGCCTGTGGACTGTCCCTCTGCGTCCTCATGTAAAATACAGGTCTATTGAACCGACATCGTACTTTATAACGTCAGTAGTTCTTAGACTTCTGGAGCAAAGAGCCACGAGCACTGGTCTAGCAGCCTGGAGGGAGCTGATGGGAGCGGGGATCGGGTAAATAAAATAGCTTTTTCCTGCAAGGACAAACTTATTATTTCACTGGGCTTTAAAAGAGAACTATGGGGTATCCTTTTTATCCCATAGTTCTCTTTAGGGTCACAGGAGGACATATACTAACCTCCTCCAGTGACGCAAAGCTCAGTATAATAGCGGGCTATTGCCCAGCATATACTGAGAGAGCTGCAGCCAGGATGAATACCGACAATGCTGTCAAGATCCACCCAGCTGGCTGGATAGGCAGAGCCAGCTGTACCCACCCCTCCAAATCAGCAACGGAAGATCTGAGTGGGGAATCCCTGTGGGGAGTGATTAGTGACAGTCACGGCTCTCTGCAGGGAGATGATCGGGAAGTAAGCGAGCGATGGTATGCGTTTGCTCACTTCCCGAGTCGACGTGTGACAGTTTCAATGACAGACGTCGGGTCCAACTACGAGGCTGAGTGGAAATAACTCCTCATAGCTCTTTAAGTTCAAAACTGTTTTTCATACACACACAATTTGCTTTACAAATTAACTTTAAATGCATGAAAAGGGATTACCAGACCACGATGGGTTAGCTAAATAATACATTTTAAAAAAATTTAGGTGTGGGATGTGAGCGATAGATTTTCACTCCTGCCTGGAGTTTGGCGTTAATGAGAAACTAGAAGTGTTTATAGGCTTTTGAACAGTTTTATTACTGCTGTGCACTGTTGTGACATAGGGGTCAGAGAATGAAACTACAGCACATGGTGGGGACACAGGCATTCAATCCTCCTGAAAAGGGTTACATGTCAAAGAGCCTGGCAGAGACTGATGCACTGGAATGGAGGGGAGCTAGAAGACACGGGCTGTCAGAGACAGGGGTAGGGAAGATCAGAGCTGCTACCGGTGGTCGCGGACCTCCTGCGCAGGCGCAACTTCCGAACTCCCAGGAGACGGCGGAAGCCTTCCTGGCCACAGTTTATAGGCTGCATGGAGTACCTGCACGGATAATAACGGACAGGGGCTCTCAATTCGTGTCCAAATTCTGGAAGGCCCTCTGCGGGAAGCTGGGTATCGAACATCGTCTCACGGGCGCATACCATCCGCAAACAAACGGCCAGACCGAGCGCACTAATCAATGTCTAGAACAGTTCATCCGTTGCTACTGTACCTACCTCCAGGATGATTGGATGGACCTGCTCACCCTGGCTGAGTTTTCCCACAATAACTCTGTCAACTCATCTACCAAAGCCCCTCACATGGGCTTGAAAAAGAAGGTTTAACCTTTGAAACGCGTCGCCGTCAGCCCGGTCTCCACGGGTCCTCAGAGTGTCTCCTACACTCCACCTGTTCACGGACACCGCTCGCTCCTCGACACCCGGCTCCAGGTGAGTACAGCCTCCAGCCTCAGGTGAGTACAACACTTACGCCTACACCCCACTCTACCACATCTATTGCGCTATGTAGTGGCGCTTTATACTGCCCCCCTTCCTCCACATTTTCCCCGTACCTCTGTTAAGCGCCACACAAGGGGAAAAACTTTCAATTTTCCAGAGACAGGGGTAGGCAACCTCAGCACTCCAGCTGTGGTGAAACTACAAATCCCTTCATGCCATTGGGATTCATGTCTGCAGCTGTCAGTCTTGCAATGCCTCATGGGACTTCTAGTTCAACAACAGCTGGCATGCAGAGGTTGGCTACCCCTACTGTTGGAGCTCTTCTGTTACATGGAACTGCTGTGTGGGATTTTTAAAACAGACTGACCAGGGTCCCTTTGGGTGACACTAAACTCAGGAGTCACATCCAACATGAGTCAATAGTGCAAAGTTCAAGTGATAAATATTGTGCCTAAATGCAAGCTGCTCTGCTGTGCGGATTTTCTTTTTTGCTAACCCACGACGCTCTGGAAATTCTTTTTATTTTTTAAAGTGACACTAAATTCAGGAGTGAAAATCTTAAAAATGCATTTAAATAACTGAACTGTTAAAAGGAGAACTATGGGGTCAGTGTTTTTCCCCATAGTTCTCCTTGGGGTAACGGGAGGACACAAACTAGCGTCCTCCCGTTACCCTAAGCTCAGTATACCGCCAGCTACAGCTCGGGGTATACTGAGACGCCGCACCTGGAGCGGATCCCGACTTAGATGACGGGATCTGCCCAGCTGCGTGAGTGACAGCTGGCTCTGCCTATCTAGCGGCAGAGCCAGCTGTACCCGCCCCCTTCCCCATCCGTTCCGCCAGTCAGCACTGGCGGATCGGAGCGGGGAGAGGGGAATCCAGCCCCTCCCCCTGTCACGGCAGAGAGCCGTGACAGGATCGAGAGGTGAGCGAACGCCGGTATGTGTTCTCTCACCTCCCGATCTACTGAGCCGACCTGTGACAGTCTCATTGTCACAGGTCGGCTTAGAACTATGAGATGAGTGGAAATCACTCATGTCATAGTTCTCCTTTAACAAAAATGTCCAGACCAAGGTAACCTGAGCTGCCTATATACCTGGATTCACTTTACATTCCATGCACCATATACCTGGATTCACTTTACATTCCATGCACCATATACCTGGATTCACTTTACATTCCATGCACCATATACCTGGATTCACTTTACATTCCATGCACTATATACCTGGATTCACTTTACATTCCATGCACTTTTCACTGAAGGTAACTTCTGCTTATGTATTTCTCCACCATATTCTCAATTTCCAATTGGCCGGGTTTGTGAAATGCTTATCTTAAACATCAGCTCTCCCCCTCACCTCTCTAGAGTATAGCCGCGGTTTATGAAAAACTAGAGCCCACTTCAAACCAAGTCACAGATGCCGAAGACGACCCCATGCTTACGTCTATTACTTACCCTGTTGTGGTTTCCTCATTCCTCACCAACCTAAAGCGTTGTTGCTGCCTTCCTGTGGTACAACACTATACCTCAACTGTGTATTATTAGGCTTTAAAGACTCTCAACACTACTTCTCATCTTTGTTGTGCTTCTTTAAAAACTCTACTTCTGCATTGCTTTACTATTATTTATGAAGTATGCCCTAAGACTGCTTTCCGTGTATCAGCACCCATATCCTCAAAGGATCCCCCAACCTCTCTCCTACATGCATTAGCACCCATTTCCCCACAGGATCCCCAACCTTTCTGTCATGTATCGGCACTCATTTTCCAACAGGATCCCCAACCTCTCTCCTACATCTATCAGCGTCCATTTCCCTATAAGATCTCCATTCTCTCTCTCTTTCATGACACAACGCCTATTTCCCCATATGATCTCCAACCTCTCCTACATGTATCAGCACCCATTTTCCCCATAAGATCTCCATTCTCTCTCCCCTTCATGTATTCCATCAGCACCCAGTCCCCCACAGGATCTCCTACATGTTTCATCACCCATTTCCCCACAGGATCCTCAACCGCTCTCTGTCATGTATTGGCACTCATTTTTCAACAGGATCTCCAATCTCCCTATCATGCATCAGCAGCCATTTCCCTATAAGATCTCCATTCTGTCTATAATGTATCAGCACCATCTGCCCACAAGATCTCCATTATCTCTCTCCTTCATGTATCGGCACTCATTTTCCAACAGGATCTCCAACCTCTCTCTCCAGCATGCATCAGCACCCATTTCCCCATTAGATCTCCATCCTTACTCCCCTTCATGTACAAGTATGAACACAAGGCAGGAAATGTCCTATTTAGCTGCAGCCGATGTCAACCATTGAAGTTTATGGTTGGGTGACAGCAGTTTGGAATAGATCGCCGTTGCTGGACGCATCTATCCTGTGTCCAGGGATAGTGTTCAGTAACCTGAATGGGTGACCGCAGCTGCAGCTAAATAGGGAATTTGGCATTACTGCTGCAGGAATCCCAAAATGCCCAGAATTATGAAGCCTAAGAGTCCACATCAGTGCATTCTAGTAATATAGACAGAGATCGCTAGGCAGATGTCAGTGGAACTTCGAGCACCAAGGCTGGCCTATGGTTTATCAATGAGAGAAAAAATTCTCAAAGTTCAAAAGAAGAATCAGGACCACTTACCGGACGCGGTAATAAAGCTTCATAGAAAAACCAGGAGTAATCTTGAAGCAATAATTTGGTGGCAGCCAAAGGTTCTCTTTCTCACTGTACAGTGCAAATAGATTGTGGCACAATGGCGAGATGTCTGAAATAGAACAAATGCACGCATACGCATCACTATTTTTTTAACAGAACTCCGTTAAACACTATTAAGCATACATGGGAGTGCAATCACAACCCAAACCCAGCTTCCTGTAGTCAAAAACTATGGTAAGGCTCACTGGTGCAAGGCTGTTCCTATTCATTTGGAATGGCATCTGAACACATTGCCAGTAGACTTTGCACTGCACCACAATGCATGGCAATGCAGTATCACACACTATGGTATCATACATTACAAAAAAAACACAATACATAAATGTTTACTTTGTTAGGCAGCCCATTCAAATGAACGGTGTCCCTTAACGTTACACAATAACCACAATGCACGTTAACATGCGGCATAATTAACTTTATCTCATGTGGCGCGCCAGTGTGAACGGGCCTAATAGAAATTACTTGCAGCTGCTTAGGCTGAGGCGTACCCTTCTCTACCCACATCTCGGAATGAGATGCAGCAACATCCAGCCCCACAGAGGAGCGGTGGGTGTCTCTGGAGTTTAATAATGCTCCAATAGACGTCTGAAGTGGCAGCTTGTTGTCACTTGTATACAAGGTGCAGACACTGAGCGGGTTGGTTAGGTGGATCAGTCTAGCAGCAGCATTCATGATAGACTGAAGCGGATTTAGCCTGTGTAGAGATCGGCCAACGAGGAGGGATCTACAATAGTCGAGACAAGAGATAACAAGCGAGTGGACGAGTCGTTTTGAGGTTTCACTGGTTAGGAAGGGGCTTATTTTGGAGAGGTTACAAAAGGTGAAGGTGCCACAATTTGTATAGTTATTGGATGTGGGGATGAAAAGTCCAGGATCACACATAGCACCTTGGACTAGGGGGAGGGAGGGATAGTTGCGTTATCAATCTTAAATGGAAAAGTTGGGGCAAGGTACACCACGGGGAATATCAGGAGCTCAGTTTTTGAAAGACTGAGTTGACATCATACACCATAACAGGTAGGGATGCACTGATAGCGATACTAGTATCGCTATTGGTGCCGATTATTTGGGCGAGTACTGGTACTCGTCCAAACGCTCCGATGCCTGGCCCGATACTTCCGGTATCAGGAAGACGGGCAGCGCGTCATTACAAAGCACCCGGCTTCCTAATTGGCCAGAAAGCCGGCTCCATGCTTTCTTGTCACTTAGTGATGAGAAGCATGGGGACGCCTTCCCTGCTAAATCGGGAAGCCAGGTGGCGAGTCTTAACACACCGCCTGGCTTCCTGAATGGGACTTCCGGTATCTGTACTCTGTATCGGCAAGTACTGGGAAAAAAAATATTGGTACTCAATACCGAAATACCGGTATCGATGTATCCCTAATAACAGATGTAACTAAGTGAACCTGTCTACTTTGGCATGCATTTATGAAAAGACGAAGGCTACTTACTGCATTTTTGAGCTGCTTCCATAAGCACGTCCTCCGCAGTATAAGTCCCCTCCGTATACAGGAGCGGGGCCTTATCCGCTATATAGAAATGGACCTCCATCCCTTTAGGAGGCACCACATCCACTTCGTACTTTCTGGTGTTTCTGATTTTTGCACAGAAGGCCATCATCACCAAACCTCACGATACTTCAGATTCTAGGATGTAAAGAAACAAAAATTGTACGTGAGAAACAAAACCTTTAATTGCAGAGACAACCCAACAACCTTCTTCTAATATCGGTGCTACAGCGGAAGCAAACACAGTTCTATTTTATTCCAAAAGTGGGCAACTGCTGACCTAAAAAAATCCAAGTAACAGAAAAAACACAAAATAATAATCTGAAGTGTATTCATACCAATGCAGAGATTGATTAGACACAAGAAACTTCCCTCTGTGCACCCCTCTGATTTTAGCTGCGGGCTGTCAAAGATTTTGACTCCAGCTTTAGGGTTAGGTCAAAACTTCAAATATTTCTTAAATATTAAGTAGCCCAAGAGTTAAAAGGAGAACTATGGGGTTAAGGCTTTTCCCCATAGTTCTCCTAAGTGTAATGGGAGGACACAAACCAGCGTCCTCCCGTCACCCTAAGCTCAGTATACCGCTATATACTCACAGTATAGTGAGACGCCGCAGCCGGAACGGATCCTGACAATTCTGTCTGGATCCACCCAGCTGTGTGAGTGACAGCTTGCTCTGCCTATCTATAGGCAGAGCCAGCTGTACCCGCTCCGTCCGTTCCGCCAGTCAGCACTGGAGGATCAGAGCGGGTAGGGGGGAATCCCTGCAGGGCGCCGTGAGTGACAGTAACGGCTCTCTGCAGGGATAGATCGAGAAGTGAGCGAGCGCCGATATGTGTTCGCTCACTTCCCGATCTACTGAGCCTGTCACAGGCCGGCTCAGATTATGAGGCTGAGTGAAAATCACCCGCCTCATAGTTCTCCTTTAAACAAAAATAGAATTTTTGCAACAATAATCACCTTGAATCAGGCTCCATCTCCTGCAGAAAGCCCTTTAAGCCCGTGATACACTGCACGCAAAGCCGTGCAGAGCAAAGCAAAGCTGTCCGGCATGGAGCTTTGCGTGCAGTGTGTGAGCTGAGTGCAGGCAGATGATTGACTGCATCTTCAGCCAATCGGCTTGTGTGTAACAACTGGCTACACGTCTCTCCCCGAGGTGCGGGTTTATATAAAAAAAATGTTCATCCCCGCACGCTCAGCTATGCAAGCTCTCGAAAAGCCGACGTGCCGAGGAGAAAATGACATGACACACTGCTTGCGAAGGCAGCGTGTCACCGGTGCGCTCTGCTTCGCATGCAGTGCGTCACAGCCTTTATATGTGTGACTGCAGCAGACGTCTGTTCAACTGAAAAACACAAGTCACCCCTCAGGACCATTTCAGTTTTGCTATCCAGCCCCGATGAAAGGAAGCCCCTCCGAACCCCTAAAGCGCGTTAGCTTTTTTTAACCTATACGTGACTTTTTCCCATGCATTGAGGCGTGATGCATTAGACAGCCTATTCAAAAGGACCTCAATGCACAAATATTTCGGAGATGCTCTATTTTATTTGCAGCACATGGTACTGGAGCACACATCGTGCATTGTGGTCGAAATCAATGGCGCTGTAGTGCACCCGAGCGTGCAGGCTGTGTTTCCATGCGATGCGTTCAAGTTTCTGCAACGTGCTGGCGTGACCGAGCCCTCGGGGAGTTTTCCCCTTTACTTCCTCTTTTGTCAAACGTCCTGATCGAAGAGACAAACAAAGCTGAGCGAGGAAAGTTTACAACCCGTGTTAGATTTGTACTGCTGTCTGGGCCTCCGTTGAGGGGAATACACACCTTTCCTGTCCGGTTGACAAGGTCAGCACAGGCAGGGCTCAAACTCCGAGGTAGTAGCCCTTCCCCGTGTTACACTCCAACTCCAAAAAACTGCTTTGGCTGGACTTTGGCCCATGCCAAGTGTTTTTCGCAAGCCTTACCCCGCACTGGGCAAGAGGTTTATTTTGCTTTGCACATATATTGTTTCGGAATTTCTTTCCAAAAATAGCCCGTGCAAACAGCAGAGAGACAATGCTGCAACGTCAAAGGGCATCCTGCCAAGAGAAGCACACCGCTCTGTTACAAAGCCCATCCGGATCTGCTGCACAGGAGAACCCAGTAATACAGGTTTGCGGAGCAGGAGAGTCAGATGCTCTCTCAGTGTATACACTGAGCGGCCAGTTTATTATGACCACCTGACGTTTGTAGGCAAATTAGCTATAATTTGGCGCTGAAGTTGCTGGAGGGCCAGACCATTATAAATAGGGGAGCAGGTTGTTTACCACGACAGTAGAAGTGATTTGTTTCTGAAGATACGGGGAAACAACGCGATGTAACAGCCTTTGAACGTGGGATGATTGTTGGCGCTCGGAGCCTTGGAGCGAGTATCAGGAAAACAGCAGAATTCGTTAAAATGTTCAAGAGGGGCTCATTGTTAAAGTGTTTAAAGACCGGACTGTCAGCCGAAAATCTGGGTCTGAACGTGCAAATTGTGGCCGTCAGCGACTAGTCAATGTTAGGGCAGAACGGGGGAGGGGCAAGACTGGTACAAGACAACAGAAGGGCAACAGCGCCGTGTCAGATTCCTCGCATCACCTTTCAACATCTCGTGGAGTCACGAGGCGGCCCAACGAAGTACTGATGGGGGGGGTCATAATAATCTGGCCACTCAGTGTAGAAAGTCCATTTGTTTTGGCTTTGGATAGAGTAGAGGAGGGTTGGAGCCTAGGTCCATTGTTTTTTAATCGGTGTCCTTGATAGGGAATTTACCCTCCCCGTATATCCTGGGACCATCGTCACTGGGACTGAAGATGAGGGAAAATTCAACATTATTGTTGAAGAACGGAGGGGTAATCTTCCAATAGAGGCACCTATTCCAAGTACTACCGTCCAAGAGGGAATGTCCCCTCACTTTGAGAGATTTCATAAAGTCGAGGGAAATCTCCCCAATGGGACAAAGGTGGCTGATGTGTTTTTAGTCTATAGGGAATGGCTAAAACCTAACGCACAGCTCGCCCCTGTCATGCATCCTTATAATCCACATTCAGTGCATGGATAACCCTCTTCTGGAGTGATTGTCTCAAAAACTGCAAAAAAAAAAAAAAGACACATGATGCTCTTCCAAATCAAATAAAATTTTACTCCACATGCATCTATAAAAAAAAAAAAAAAACAATTGCCGACGCATTTCTGCCTTACTCAGCATTAGTCACAGCTATGACTAAGGCCGCACAAGGCAGAAACGCATCAGTGTTTTCTTGTATAGATGCATTTGGAATATAGTTTGATTTTCTTTGGAAAAGCAACATGTGCTGGGTTTTTGCATTTCTTTTTTTTTTTTTAAATCAAAGTTTTTATTACGTTTTACAATGACAATAAAGCATATAGTATAACTTGTATTCAATATAAAAGTTGTGTAGTTGACATTTCTCAATTAAGAAGTGCAAATGGCATAAACAATCGAAATGTCAAGGCAGCGCGGCTGCTTGCACGGTAGGGCGCATATCGGGTTTTTGCATTTATTTATTTTTAGCTATTCCCTACTTAATCCCAAATAATAAGGAAAGGTTTTGGCTCCAGATATACTTTAAAATCACACGGGTTCCAGTTCAGTGACTGAAAGCATGTAAACCAGGAAGTCAGAATGACAGCCAGGCAGTTAGAAAATGTAGAAGATGTCAGCAATGGCAGCCAACATGTAGCAGTTTCATTTCAAGTGAGCCTATGAGGGCAGAAATATGGGAGCAGACACTGGTTTCCAAGCTTTCCCAACCAAACAAATTCCAAAACAGGCAAACCCGGAAAAGGAAATACTTACCATTCCCGCTACCCACGCTGCCAGAAAGCCCCTCTAACACTCCAGAAAGTTTCCCTGCAGGCAGGGGTGTCCCGAGGCCGGGTGTCACCCCACCGTGCCTGCGTGGTCTTCTAATTGACACCTGCCAGCAGCCATCTTGGTGATGGACATTGGCAGAGAGAGGAGGGGACATTCACCCGGCGGGATGAGGTATGCTGCCGGGTCCCCTCTTCTCTCCTGACACTGTCGGGCTCTCGGTCCATGACCGAGTGTCCTGCACCAATATGACTGTCAGTCATTTTGGTGTCACCCCGTCCAATGGTGGCACACGGGTGCGGACCCCGCACC
>NW_017306898.1:82295-95079 GCF_000935625.1 Nanorana parkeri
ATGGGTGGGCACAGCAGTGACATGGAGGTTGGTGGAAGGAAGCACTGAGTGCTGTGGGGGACCAGGAAGCACAACACATCCAGAAGCTTTGGCTTTCTAGCCGACTACAGTTGGGGATTTCCATTCAACAGTGTGGCATCAGCAGCAGGATAGGTAAGGCTCGTTAGCCCCCTAATGTGACAGCAATGAAGTTAGGTGTATAATCCCTCCATACCCACGTACAACGCGCGTTCACGTTAGTGTATTTCTTGCACATATCGTGAGACATAAAAAAAAGGAGTGCAACTAGCCTTCTCGCTGTTCTACAGGGCCTCTGCTTTCAGAAAATATTTAAAAATTGATGGTTTAAAGTCGTTTTTAAGCGTAAAATTCCAGAGGTAAAGTGGTTACAGCAAGTCGGCAACATCGGCTTCCATGTTTCTACATTCAGGGCTTGTTCACAACAATTGCGCAAAACTTCCCCCTGCGTTCTGGGGCGGGAGGGGTCGTGGTGGTGCATTGAAGTCAATGGCACCGCTTCCACGTTTCCCTCGCCCACAGTGCGATCGGACGCGTGGCAAAATTTTGCCTGCGATCCGTTCCGCTGCAAACGCAAAAAACCTCTTCTGCAGCATTTTTTGCATTTGCAGTGGAACGGAACGCAGGCATTGTTTTGCCACGCGTCCGATCGCACTGTGGGCGAGGGAAACGTGGAAGCGGTGCCATTGACTTCAATGCACCACCACGACCCCTCCCGCCCCAGAACGCAGGGGGAAGTTTTGTAAGCGATTGCGGTGCGTTCCAGCAGCTACCACTCTGGAACGCACCGCAATTGGTGTGAACAAGCCCTCAAGTGAATATGTTTAACTCCAGCTAAAGTTATTTTATATTTATCTAATAAAAAAAGAAAAAAAGGATAACTTTCTTTTGGGTTTTTTCCACAAACATGTACAAGAACGCTCCACATTAAAGTATTCAGGATCGTTTCAATCAGGCCCTGCTTTCTGAAGGAGCCAAAATGATGAGTATGTTTTGGAAGGAAAGTCGCACGCATACACAAACTCCATGCAAAATGGGGACTAAAATAAGGACCCGGTGCTGCAGGACCAGAGGGGTAACTGCTTTGCCACTGTGCTGGTTAGAGTGCATTAGGATTGAGTCTCCTCACCGGAAGGGGATGCCGGGAATGCTCACACAAGGTGCTGTTGAGCTATTATACTCTCATGCTTGACATTCTGATTCTAATCATGCAAACATTCCTGACTTTGAAGGAGATACCAATCTGACGCCGAGCCACCATGCAAACATGATACACCCTCCCTAACCCGGGCTTGCAAGATTATAAGAATGCCCCCTCAGACATACATACAACTGGTGTCCGGTTAACAAATAAGCAAGAAAGATAGTAAAAATGCAAAAAGTACAAAGGTGACACGGACATTGGAGCGACGCAGACAAGGAGGCCGATTTACTGAAGGAGTTGAGGATCTTCGTACGATCAATTGTGTAAATATTCACTTTAAAGCGAATCTCTACCCTTATCTTTAAAATAAAAACACATCTTTAGAAATGTTTAGTGATGACAATCTACAAACACACACTAAGGCCCCGTTCACACATAGCGATTTATCGCGCGGTAATTCCCGCAATATCGCGGCAATTTACCGCACAATATCGCTCTCCAATGCTTCTCAATGGGGCAAAGGGTCCTGCTGTCGCAGGTCGTGCGTCGCTACAGCAGGACCCTTTTTGGAGCGGATTTAGCCGCGATTCACGCTTGCTCAATGCAAGCATTTGCGCGAAGACCCCTGATATTTCCCTTTTAAAATAGAAAAAGAGATTGAGAACACAAAGTCGTCACTCTTTTTCTGCAGCCCCAGTTATAAATGAACAGGAATCCTCTATACTGAGTGTTTCTGTTCATTGATAACATGAGGACAGAGTGTATTTACTATAACCACAATCATGAATGGACAGGAGGAGTGTAGATCACTTCCCATTCATTCATAATTGAGGATATAGTAACCAAACTCTGTCCTCAATTATGTACAAACACTCAGCGGCCACTGATCGCCCACTGCTTGTACCCGCTCTCCTCTCTGACAGCTGTCACAAGAGGCTGAGCGGGCCGGTGCGGGAGGAGAGCACAGCCTCTCCGTCCACACGGCTCTCCACTGATCTGTCAGAGGAGGCTGAGCTGTGTGGGAGGACGGCCCCCGGCCGCTCGCAGCACTCTCCCCCCGCATCGGTTGGCCGCATGTGACAATTATGCCAAAAGTGCCATTTTCGGCCAATATGTTTCGGCGGCCGATATATCGGTGCATCCCTAAAATGAATATTTACACAATTAACTGTATGAAGATTCTCAACTCCTTTAGTAAATCAGGCCAACTGATGTTAATGAGCATTAGGCAGTGTACACTACAACATACAACCCGGATTTCTAGTTTGCATTTTTTGTTACATTTTTTGTAGTTAAGGAACCATTCACACTGAGCGATTTATCGCACGGTAATTCCCGTAATATCGCGGCTATTTACCGCGCGATATCGCTCTCCAATGCATGGCAATGGGTCACGGTCCGTCGCTGTCGCGGGTCGTGTGTCGCTACAGCAGGATACTTTTTGGAGCGGATTTTGCCGCGATTCTAGCTTGCTCAATGCAAGCATTTGCGCGATATCGCGCAAAATGCAAATCACACGATTTGCGAATCGCTCAATGTGAATGGGGCCTTAAGGTCTCACAGCCACAAATGAAAAGTCCCAAGGCTGTCATGAGTAAATGGCGCTGGCCGTACACAGAACAAGGGATAAAAATCAACCATACTGACACATCGTCTACAGCTCTGGAATCAGATACCTGAATTCTAGCTGGCTGTAAGGGTTAATGAAATTTGGCAAAATCGCTTTCTTTTTTGTTAATAATTGAAAAAACTACTTCTATGAAGCATTGCACACCATAATGGGGTCTATTTATAACCAATTCGCAGAGCCAGTTGCCCTGTAAATCTTTCGGAACATTTGTTCTGTGCGAATAGACTCAAAAACGAAGGTTCTTTGATAGATTTTCTTTTCAGGTCGAATGTATGCAATACAAGAGCTGCTGTTTTGGAGTTGTTCTGACCCAGTCGACTAGACATCACAAATACTTACGCTTGCCCATTTTTTTTCTGCTTCCAACACATCAACTTCAGGGACCAAATGTTCACTTGCTGCCAAATATATCCCCCACCCACTTCCAGGTGTCATTCCAATTATATAATAGAGGTTATTTACTTCCCCTCTCAGTTAGGTTATGGCTGATCGGTGTTACATAGTTGCATAGCGAGTCAGGTTGAAAAAAAAACAGAAGCAGAGACACCGGCACTCTGGATTTGCAAAAAAAAAGTCTATTTATTGACGTGCATCATAGTAACAAACAACGAACATTTCGGGGTCGCAAGGGATCCCCTTCATCAGGCAAAGGATACGCTTTGCATACGCTTTGAATGATGAAGGGGATCCCTTGCGACCCCGAAATGTTCGTTGTTTGTTACTATGATGCACGTCCATAGACTTTTTTTGCAAATCTGGAGTGCCAGTGTCTCTGCTTCGGTTCATGATTGTTAAGGCTGCCACCCGTTGACTACCGCAGCACCCATTTTCTGAAGAGATTTTTGCGGTCAGGAGTGCGGTGGGACCATGGACTTTCTAGGTTGAAAAAAAAAAGACGCATGTCCATCAAGTGTATATCTAAACACATTCATTTTTGCATCTATCGGCAGAACGCACATTCAGAAAGACTGTAGGGGATGGCGCTACAAATTGGTTATAAATAATCCCCCTAAGTCCTGGTTCACACCTAGGCGTATTGCATATGCGCGTCTGACGCGCGTTTTTTTTACCGCGATTCGCGGTAAAAAAGATTGCACGACAAACGCGCGTTTCCGAGGGCTACTTGGCTGTATCCCAATGGAAACGCGCAACAAAAAACGGCCCAAAGTAGTACATGTACCTTTTCAGGCGTGGCCCGTTTTGTAGCGCGTGAGGGACGCGCTGAAATACGGCAAGGTGTGAACCAGACCCATTGAATACAATGGGATTTAGATGTTTGAGCTTTTTGTAGAGCGTTCGTCGAGCGTAGAACGCGCTACAAAACGCTCAGGTGTGAACGAGGCCTAAGAGGCTTATTTAAAATAAAAAAAAAAAAAGGTATTTTTAAAGTAGGTATACATTTTAATAAAAGTAGCAATGACATTCAGTCTGGAGAGCGCTGTGTGTATCATGAGTGTTACATACAAGATATTTCCTTTTTACATAAAATGTCCTTTCGACCTTTTTTGCTTGTTACATATCCATGTTGCTTAACTGCTTCCTGTCTACATGCACTCTGACAAAGGCTACATGTCATTTCTCTGGTTTTCATAAAGGTGACAACAGTGCACCATGCTTAGGTAATGTGTGTTGAAAGGGACACTTGTAGAATTCATCAGACGTCTGTGTGACCGGGTGACCATTAAGGTGCAAAATTAGGAGGCATGGGCAGAGAGTGTCAATGCTAAGCCTGATGAAGGCACCCTGTGTGGCCCCCGAAAACGTTTGTTTATATGACAAGGAACTTCAATAAATGAACATTTGCTTAGCCTAAGAAGGATTTTGGTGCGCTGGTGACATCTTTACACAATTGCTGTTATTTGCGGCGCCATCCGCAGTCACTGCGAGCACCCCCCCCCATTACAAGAGATTTTTCGGTAAGGAGTGCGACAAGGAAAAGTATTTATGGGCAGATAGTGGTCACCCCATAACAGATACAAGAACATTCATGGCAGGATCACTAGATGTTTTTTTTTACCGAAGGCTACAGATTTAACATTGAAAATGACATTATCACGTTAAAGCTTATTAGTGACTGAACTAACAGAGGGAACGGGCTATATGCTCTACTTCAACACAATTGTGCAGCAGGGGGTTCCAGAGCTCCAGTGGCATCACAAAGGGGAGGCGGCCCGCACCCGGGTGCCATCATTGGAGTGGTGACACCAAAATGACCGAGCCATTTTGGTGTCACCCCCTATGAAAAGTTTATTGTATCTGCACATGGACAGGACACTTGAAGTGGATCTATTTCTTGAGCGAGGTCTCTAAACTACTTCAGTAAATCAGATAAATTCTCTTTACTGAAGATGTGCTTTTGTCTGTGTTCCTATTGAAGAGATTTATCTTCATTTCCTGTCCTGACGACCTAAGGTTCACTCTGGACCAAACAAATATTGTCAAAATACATGAGCCATGTGGGTTCTTACCTGAACCTCGGACTACTTTGCAGTGGCGCTGGACCGCAGAGTGGCGAGCCTGCAGGGGACGGTGCTGAAAATGAGGCATGAATAGTGCAGCCAGAGCTGCATATTGTTTAAAGTGACAAAACACAGAGCAGGTGCCACCTCCTAATGCAGTATGTTTATTAACCAAATTATAAAATAATAGTAAAAGGATCTACTCACTATTCCTAAAGAAAATATCAATAACAGAGTCCGGGGGTCCAAGAATGCTGCATAGTGGTAGGTGCATCCCAACATGGTGAGCATGCTAACGATTTCCGGGGTAACCAAACCCTTCCTCTATGGAATTGCCTTCTAATTCTTCAGCAATTTGTAGCTCAGTGATTGCCCCGCCCCTACAGCCCGTGGGTATAAACGGAAAAAAAAAATTACCCGACTTTATATATAAAGTGTCTGGAAACCTCAACATTAAACATCACGTATTCTATCCATTTGAAATAGGTGATGTTTAATGTTAAGGTTTACACATACTTTACATTAAAGGATGCACTGATCGGTATCAGTGCCGATGCCGAGTACTCGCCCAAATGCTCCGCTATTTACCTCTGATACCAGAACTTCCAATCAGAGTGAGATCTCCTCTGGCCGGCAGTGCCGAGGGAGCTTGGAGACTGCTTCCTTTCCAATCAGGAAGCTGGACGGTGGGTTATGACCCGCTTCGTGATTGGTTAGGAAGCCAGGCTGCATAGTAACAAGTAAAGATGGCTTCCTAGCCAATCAGTAAGCCAGGCAGCCTCTCAAGCTGGTGTTCTTTCACTAGAAAACAGGCTTCCCAGACAATCAGGAAGGCGAGCAACGGGTCATAATCCGCCGCCTGACTTCCTGATAATAGGGGCACAAGGCACCGGTACTCTGTTTCAGCGAGTACCGAAAAAACTGATATTGGTGCATCGATATTTTAGATCTACTTTACAGTGTAAATTTAGAAACAAACTGGGTCACCATTGGGGAGAATTCTCTTCCTTTCCTGTGCTAGAGACACAGCAGTAAGCGAGAGGAAATTCCTCCAAAGTAAAAGGGAATCCCCCCCCTTAAGCGGACCATAGATTACTCGAATGTAGCCGGAGTGCCATGGCCGCCTTCCCCTGCTCTAAGCCATCACCACCCACTCGAATTTTCAATATCAGTCCTAATCTTCCACTCCTCTGTCGCTTTTGTTTCCATCCTCGGGAAGACCCCCGGAGGGCCACATAGTTCTTATGTGTATGTGGTACAGCGTGAACTTTATAGACCCTCTATTGCAATGCCTCGGTTATACCTTGGGATGTCAGTTGGAATCATTACCTGTGTAATTGCCCTTCGTCTACTCTCAAGCTTTGCTTTGTGTTGGCGGTTTTATGTTAAAAATTATTAAACTTTTGTGTATATATACACACACACACACACACACACACACACACACACACAGGTATTTATATTAATGATCAGGCTTGACTAAAGCTGGTCTTTAATTCCAGCTGACCTTTAAAGCTTGCTGACTACTACTTAAAAATTCAAAAGCACCTCGACTCATCGGTGGTGACACAACAAGGATGATGCACACAACTACAATACATTCTACAATCTGTCTGTCTCATACAGCGTTACTCGAGGGGGATTTTCCACTGACTAATTTCTGCATAAAGAACTATTTTTTTATGTTTTTAAGAAAGAAAAAAGGTTAAAAAAGGGCAACCACGGTCTTTTCTGTTAGACAAAAATAAAGATAAGCATGATGTAAAACATTTTTAAAAAATTGTCAGACACTTTTGAAATTTGTGGCACCTCCACACAACAAATGCCATTGTCTGCAAAAATTTAAGTACTTGACAGAAACAGGTACATACATTTCTTGTACTGGGGCATGATGGGAGAGGGCATCACTGAGGCCGGGGTGTCCATATTGTGCATGTTCAGCCCCGGGCTGCACAGCATCCTCGGCCGCTACGACGCTGTCGGCTGCACAGCATCCTTGGTTGTTATGGTGCATGGTTAGCCCCGGGCCACATAATGTCCTAGGCTACCATGACGCTGTGCGCTGCACAACATCCTTGGTTGCTACAGTGCTGTGTTGTCACAGCCAATATGGACAAAGAAAATATCGCAAATAAGAACTTCTGTATACAGTCATAAAGCCAGAATTGTGTCTCAAAGCTCTTATTGAAATTACCCTGCGAGCGGCATGTTTATTATTTCCTTATATTGGAGTTTTTCAATTTAGAAAATTATTAAAATGTCTAATACATAAAATGATTTAAAAATTAAAAAAGGTGGGGGGGAGTCTCATGAATGGCGGAGCCATTCATTTCAATCCCACAGCGCTGCCTCCTTGTATAATATTTATTAAAGAAAATGAAAAAAAGAAAATAAATGGTGCTCAAAGACATGATGAGGACATGGGCATAAACACCACCAATCCAGCCCTCCAAGATCCGAACCGCAGAACTCAAATGGACAGCATAACCAAAACAGAGCAATCCACCGTCACTGGACTAGCCAGTGATGCAGTTTAGTGCTTACGCGTTTCAGGAGCAAGTCCCCTTTATCGGCGCTCGGAAAGCTCAACCCAGCACTCCCGAAAGTGTTGATTTTGTAGTAGGATTGCCACAAAAAGTGCCACTGCTGAATGGAGTGACAACAGGCAAGGTTTTTGTAAGTACTCCAGATACCAATACCCCTCCACTCTTTTCCCTTCTCAGTCTGCAGAGTAATAGTTGCAGGCGAGGTCTCTTTCAGGAAAAGTTTTCCTGGTAAAAGGTTCACACAAATGTTCGAGAGAAAGCAGACAGATATTTTTAATATCTCCTCGAACTCCCTTTTAAAGCCTTGGACTCATTTTTACCAGCATCGCTATTACAACTTTGTATATGCAAACAGCTCGACGTTTACATGTGCTGAAGCAGCAACTTCCTGTGGGAAAAGACAAAAAAACAATACGCACGGAGACATTTTGGCTGCAGACACAAACCCGCTTGATGCAGCAGAGAAACGATTATGTCCAACAAATGAGATCAGGAATTCTGACTGCACGCTGACTTTTCTGATCCGCATGCTTGTTCCAGGTTAGTGACTGATAAGTTGTCAGCTCCATGGCAAAGTGAAGAAGTGCATGCGGCAAGCGGCAACAGGAAGCGCTGGTACTGGAAGGATCTTCATGTGAGAAACTTTGTAACATATTGACAAAAAAAAAAGAAAACTTTATATACATATATACGATGGATCCACCGATAACGATACTAGTATCAGTATCGATGCCATGTATTTGGGCGAATACTCATACTTGCCCAAATGCTCCAATGCCTAGCCAATACCTGAACTTCCGGTATCAGGAAGCCGGGCAGCGAGTCATTACACACTGCCAGGCTTCCTGGTTGGCCGAGAAGCCGGCTCCATGCTCCCTCGTCACATGTGTCAATCAGGAAGCCAGGCAACGCGTAATTATGCGATACCTGGCTTTCCGATTGGTTGGGAAGCTGGCCAATAAGGAAGCAGGGCGTCGTGTAATGACGCGGCGCTCGGCTTTCTGATTGGCCAGGAAGCCGGCTTCATGCTCCCTCGACACCTCGTGACGAGAGAGCATGGAGCCGGCTTCCCGGCCAATCAGGAAACCTGGCGCCGCGTCATTTTCCGGCTTCCTGATTGGCCAGAAAGCCGGCTCCATACTTTCTCGTCACCTAGTAACGAGAAGCATGGAGACGGCTTCCCTGCCAATCGGGAAGCCAGGTGGCGAGTCATAACACGCCGCCTGGCTTCCTTAATGGGACTTCCGTTACCGGCGAGTACCGGAAAAAAAAATATCGGTACTCGATACCGAAAAACCCGTACCGGTGCATCCCTACTATATACATAAATACGAAGATTTAACGTTTGCATACAAAACAAAATTCTATTTTGATTTTTCTAAAACTACCAAAACAAATAAATGTTTTGCAATAAGCAGTCTATAACACACTGGGGGCATACACTACGCTTTCTGGGTCTTTGGGGTTTTTTTTGTATTATTAATACACTATAGGTTGGGTACAGGTCCACGTTAGTATGGTATCAGCAACCACAGGGACTTAGCTACTACCCCCATCCCCCGAGTCAGTGTAAATGCAAAGTTTTCACAATCAGCAGGAATGTACTTTGACATTAGAATATCAGCTTGCTGCCGTCCCAGGCAAAGTCTACACATGGGAGTTTCATCGTCTGTTAGTAAGCGGCGGCCGCAAGTCCTGACTGACGACTGTTGCGTTTTGTAATACCTTGACTTCAACTGAGATGGCGACCGACAAAGCTTTCATTATTTTGGTATCAAGAGACTAACATTCTGTGTGCCCCAATGCAAGAAACAAATCCCTGGTAACCAGAAAGAGGAAATTACTTAAGAGGAACTTCACCCATATCTTCCAAATGACAACACACTTTAGTGATGACAATCTACAAACAGATATTTATAGATCATTGCCGGATTTTTTATTCTTTGCATTCCTTATTCTTTTCCTCCCCATTCTTCTCACAGCGGCCATTTTTTACTAAGGGGAGATGAATCCATCTCCCTTTACTTCCTGGAACTCTGGCACATGTGATCAGGACATGTGGCCATTCACATCATCGCAGGGGAGGAAAATGCCTTTCCCTGAGATCTCGCGTGATTACAGATGAGATTTCCCAGCAATGCTCTGCTGATGTAACCTTCCCAGGATGCAACGCTTTGGCACATTACATCACTGCTGCCAAAGAGGACCAGGAAGTGGAAAACCAAAAATTGTTAGGGATGCACCGATACAAGGATCGGCGTCGATACGGAGTATTTGGGCAAGTACTCGTCAAAATGCTCCAGAATGCCTATCCCAATACCAGAACCTGCGAGATCAGGAATCCGGCCGGTGAGTCATTAAAGGCTGCCCGGCTTCCTGATTGGCCGTGAAGCCGTCTCCATGCTCCCTCGTCACCAAGTGGAATTGAGCTGGCTTCCTGGCCAATCAGAAAGCTGGGGGGGGGAGGGGGGTAATGACACTTTGTGACGAGGGAGCATGGAGTCGGTTTCCCGGCCAATCAGGAAGCTGTGCGGCGCGTAATGACTAGCTGCCCAGCTTCCTGATTGATCGGGAAGCGGGCCAATCAGGTAGCCTGGTGGTGAGTCATTACCCGACCCCCGGCTTCCCGATTGGCCAGAAAGCCGGCTCCATGCTTCCTTGTCACATGGTGACAAGGGAGCATGGAGATAGCCTCACGAATAATCGGGAAGCCGGGCGGCGAGTCATTACACGCCACCCGGCTTTCTTAATGGGACTTCCGGTATTGGCGAATACCGGGAAAAAAATATCGATATTCGATACCGAAAACCCGGCATCGGTGCATCTCTAATAATTGTAAGAAAACTTTTTGTTTGACTAATGAATGTGAGATGATTTCCTATCAGGAGGCAAAGCTGCACGCTGATGTAAATGTTTAGTGAAAGGGGGTAAAAGGTTCACTTTAATTGCATCAAAAGCCATTTCTTTTTAAGAGTCAGGTAATGTTACAGTTGTCACGGGAATGGGAATAGAGGGGAAACTATCCAATGGCATACCCCCCAACTGTCCTTCATTTGGAGTGACAGTCCCTCTTTTGGAACCAAGCCCCCTCTGTCCCTCTTTCCTCCTCAGTTCTCTCCTTTCGGTCTGATGTACAGAAATCTTGGACACTAATATTCAACCACCAAAAGCATTATTATTCACCAAAACCTTCATCCTTTCTCTTAATTATCTTGTTTTTGAAAAGCGGTTTTGAAAAGCCAATAAAATAAGAAAAACACAATGGTGGAAAACAAAAACTCTGGGTTTAACCAATCAATTGTTCTCATATAAATTGTTACTGGTCCATTGCCTAAATACATCCAGGGGAATTTATCAAAACTGGAGCAGACAAAATCTGGAGCAGCTGTGCACGGCAACCAATCCTCTTCAGTTTGTTCAGTTAATATTGCAAAATGAGAGAGAGAAGCTGATTGGTTGCCGTGCACAGCTGCTCCAGATTTTGTCTGCTCCAGTTTTGATAAATTTCCCCCCAATGTGCTAGAAGGTGTCCACTCATCTCAGAAAATTGGGAGGTGTTCCAATGGGGGAAACCTGTTCAGGCGACAGCTAAAAGGGGAATTTCCACTCACTCTGAAGAGATTTCCTGTTACTCTTTGAGTTACTAAAACGGGAACAGTTTTGCAGATCAGGAATACGGACTTCGCTTTTCTGATCTGCACGCTTGTTCCAGGTCAGTGAGGTTATCAAACGGCCAACTAAGGGCCGGTGCACACCAAGGCGATTTATCGCGCAAAAGACAGATTCGCATTGAAGTCAATGGAGGCTGCTCACACTTTCGCGGTTTGACCGAAATCACGAAAAGGTGCAGGATCTATTTTTGGCCGGTTGTCACGCGGTTTGGGTCCCATAGACATCTCCATGCATTGAAAAACACGCAACAATTGCGCGGTTTACAATGAACAGCTCGGCATCTGAATCGCCTAGGTGTGAACCACAGACCGTCAATGCTGCCGCGTTCCTTTTATTTGCCGTTGTTTCTTCGGGGCCAAAATTAATCTCCCTAAAAGTGTACACAGGGTGCAGAATTATTAACAAAAATGTATCTTATGGGGCGTGGCCTGGCCACAGACAGAGATGGCTGCATGATTTGAGGCTCCCGAAGAGATCCCTCTGTAAGCGACTCACAGCAGCCACACACGCAACTTCAGATTCCCTAATCTGCCTGTTCTACTCCCCGCTGCATTGATCAGCATGACTAAGGGAAAGAATAAGCAGAAAGGACCTCGCAGGCTCACAGACTACTATCCTCCTCACAGGACAGCAGGGAGACAAGATGGCGCAGGTGCAGCTCCTGTGTTTACCTCACACAGATCCCGCTCCTCACAGAGCGGCAGTCAGGACTCTGACATGGATGACAACAACAGCACTTCACCTCTGCATTCAAAGCACCTTTCCAAGAGGCCAGCTAGCTCTCCTCTCAGCTCTCCACACACCAAAAAAAAAAATCAAACCAACACACCTCACAGGCCCCCCCTCTCAGGGCCCCCCTGAACATCTAGCCTTGTTATTAGATGTTCCAGTCTCTAACAACCCCGCTTCTGAAGCCAGCATCAAACTTATGCTCCTGTCACTTAGATCCGAACTCCAACATGACTTCAAAACTTCCTTCACTTCCCTGCAATCTCAATTTCATGAGATAGGGGTACCTGTTTCTTTCCACTGACTAGCGTATTGAGATGACCGTTTGTACATGCCGGCTGATAAGTCCTCTGACACTACCGATCTTACTGTTATGTCCACATGTGTATTCAACCTACTGTTTTGGACTCTGTATGCACCTGCTCTTTATACTTAATAAAAATGTATCTTATTTGTGTGTCATCTCTGAATTGGTGCCGACGCTGTCCTTCCTTCTGGAGAGTGACTACTTTTGTTCCCCATGGTCCCTGTGTGCGTTGTAAAGTAGTCACCACTCCAAGCTCCCCCCCCGGGATGGACTACAATC
>NW_017306898.1:95118-102472 GCF_000935625.1 Nanorana parkeri
CGTCCCCCGCCCCGCCCCCCCCCCCCCCCCCCCCCCCCAGGATGGACTACAATCTCATGTTTAGTTGACCAATTTGTATTGAGATTGTAGTCCACCTAAGATTTAACTTCTGAGTTTAGTGTCCCTTTAGGCTATCTGGACTCCTTCGAGATGTCACTTATCTATCGCGTGATGTGCCAATTTTCTCTCAAACTAGAAAGAGGAAGTGATAAGTGGACTCGCCTATACTTACAAGAAAATGAATCAGATTCTGGAACGCACATCCTTTCGTACTGTATTTTTAGGCTACGCACACACACAGAGGCCCCGATATTCATATCAACGCTCTGCCAAACGGGCACGCATTTTGAGGAATCCATTGTAGGTGAGGAGGTGCCGTAGCGTCAAAGCCAGCTCGATGATGTAAGACCTTTTCCCACAGAGCACACATAATAACACAATGGTGTTTAATGTGAAAACAATGGGCTCCCCTGCAGTCTCTGCTGATATGAAGCGTCCACAATGCTCCTGTGAACAGAACATATGATCTATTGGATTCATTGATTCCATTGAGTGCCTCAACTTCCCATTCAACTCCCTCCCCTTCATTTGCATTGATTTTCCTCACCTCATTTTTTCAATGTAACAGATTTTTAGAGGCGTGTCATTGGGCACGGGTCATAACTTTTAAAAGCGTTTTTATCATCTTGAATAGTTTTAATTAGCATAACATGAATCCCAAAAATGTGGCATTAGGGCCTGTTCATACTAGAAGCACGCCTAAAGCCCATTTCCAACTTTGCACAGGTATTTTTGAAAGAGAAAAAAAAAACATATGCCAGCGATGTACACCAAATGAACATGAAGCAGACATATGCAGTTGCTGTATATGAACTCGGAAACTTCCTCTTCATATCCTCATGCAAATGGCCATCCTGTGCTATGCAAGCAATCTGTGTAAGTTACAGCTGACTTCTATTCATTAGAATTCATAGTGGCAACCACCCCTGGACAGCGTATTGTGTGCAAAGGCAGAGCTTTTGTGCGGTGATCGTGTTACACAGAATCACAGGGAAGGGGGGGGGGGGCAGCATGCTTTACAACCCGACCCCAGAGTCAGACGAGTTTTCTTTTGAATTTGTAGGATTCAGTCCTTATAAAAAGTTAATTAAAAGAAAAATGAAGAAAGCCTGCAATGCGAGTCATGAAAATGTATACATCATCACTGCACCTCTTCATTACCACAATAAATGCTAATCACTTACAAATGTGGCAATTGACTTTCAACTATCAGTTTTAGGGCACGCTCTTCTGAAGTTTATTTTGCGTTTATCTTAAATAGCTAAATTGTATGCGACTGGGACGTTCTCAAAATGGCAGCAGTGTAGAGCGAGCGTCTCCCTGTACTCCGTGTGCTGAGGGGAAGCCGCTGGAGCTTTAGGAGATGGAAGATCGCGGCCATCACTATATGTAGTGCAGACTACTACAATGATTTTCAGTAGGGATGCACCGATACCGGTATTTCGGTATGGAGTACGAGTACCGATCATTATTATTTTTTGGTACTCGCCGATACCGAATACCAATACCGGAAGCCCCATTCAGAAAGCCAGGCAGCGTGTAATGACTCACCACCTGGCTTCCCGATTAGCAGAGAAGCCGTTCCCATGCTTCTCCATCACTAGGTGATGAGAATGCATGGGGCCAGATTTCTGGCCAATCAGGAAGCCAGGCGCTGTGTAAGGACGTGACGCCCGGCTTCCCGATTGCCCGGGTAGCCGGCGCCATGCTCCCTCGTCATGAGGCGACAAGGGAGCTTGAAGCCAGCTTCCTGACCGATCAGGAAGCCGGGCAGCGCATCATTACACGCTGCCTGGCTTCCTGATACTGGAAGTATCGGACTCGGCATCAGAGCATTTGGGCAAGTACTCGACCAAATACTCGGCACCGATACTAGTATTGGTATCGGTGCCTCCCTAATTTTCAGCATGGGCTGGACCCCTAAGCATCTACGCCGCCCCTTTGCGACGTATTGCTGCAAAGCTGGGAATGCTGCTCCCCGCAACTCATATGGTCGGGAGAAGGGGGGTGGCTGCCTTGGGTGAACTCTGCCACCAAGCCTCATCACTGCCGACTACCTTACTCCCCTTCATATCGTGCCCTCAGCAAATGACCTGCTGTTTGCTATTATGGGAGCCTAAAGGAAATGCTATCTCCTATGTTAGCAAACTTGGGCCTAATGCTTTGGCACTAGGGCCCAAGCACTTCATCATGGGCCCTCCCCCATACCTGGTTATGAATATTATACAGGATTTATATAATGTAATCAGCTTGCACAGCGCTTTACAATATAAAGAGGACATTACAGTTACAAAACAAATCAAGATAGGAGGGGGTAGTGTACGGTGAGTAAAAGGTGGTCAGGGCTTGGCTTTAAACAGAACCCTGTCCCTTTTCCCTGAACGGGTCTACGATTCTGAGCCAAATGTGGGTTTATACGAGTCAGGGGGAGAAGCTTATATGGCTGATGCGACATCCTTGAAATAAACAATGAGTGTAGGATATCAGAATGAGGTGCAGGTATCTTTCTTCAATATACTAGTTAAAAGGAGAACAATGAGGTAAGTGATTCCACTCATCCTCATAGTTCTAGCCGACCTGTGACAATGAAACTGTGAGAGCTCGGCTTAATAGATCGGGAAGTGAGCACATACGGTCGCTCGCTCACTTCTCGATCATCTCCCTGCAGAGACCGCCAGTCTTGGCTCCCTGCAGGGATTCCCCCCCTCCTCGCTGCGATCCTCAAGTGCTGACTGGAGGATTGGGAGGGGGCGGGTACAGCTGGCTCTGCCTCTAGATAGGCAGAGCCAGCTGTCAATCACACAGCTGGGTGCATCTCGACAGTAATGTGGGGATCCGTCCCGTCTGCGGCGGTCCCAGTATACCGCGAGCTGTAGCTTGCGATATACTGATCTTTGGGTGGACGCTAGTATATGTCCTCCTGTGACCCTTATGAGAACTATGGGGAAAACCACTTACCCCATAGTTCTCTTTTAATGAGCTTGTATGCAGCAAGCACCCCGAGGTGCAGAGATCTAGAGCCGAGCATTATGGGATTCACCATTCAATCCAATACTACTAGAACAACTGACTGGAATCGGGCTCTATGGGATCAGAAAACTCAAAATGATATTTGGCAAGTGCGTAATTGGGAACTATAAAAAAATTATGAAAAGGCTGCAGGAAATTTTCAGAACAAAAAGGATATCGAAGAAGGAATGTGGTCGAGTGGGGCGCAGTTATTTTCTAAACAAACATTGATTTCCTGTCCAGTTATTGCACAGAGGAAAGCAGACGGCTGAAGTCTTGCTGCCTCCTTTCTCCTTAATAGAAGTGAGAAGATCCGGCATCACTCGGTGCAATCAGTGAACACTTAGTCCCTATCTGAGCAACCAACGCATTTCAGTACCCAGAAATATTTTGCATCTGTGCCCTCGGCCTTCACTTCATCATGCTGATTATTAAAGCTTGTATAAGGCGGTTTTGGAAGCCATAATCGTAGTTACACTCTTTTAGGCTGGGTTCACACCATTTTCTGGACCAGTTCTGGAACATAGTGAATTGCGTTTCTGCCGCGTTTGGAATTTTTTTTTAGTTTAGCTTAAAATTGTCTTACAGGTGCGTTCCTCTCCTGTGCGTTCCATGCCTTTTTGATGCGTTCCAGTGCATTCCAGCCCAGACAAAAAAATAGGACAAGCAGTATTTTTCTGGTCTGGTCTAGAACGCACTGCGCTGATGGGAACAGAGGCCAGAAATAGCACAGGGATACATTGGGATGCATTTTGGGTCCGGAAACAGTCTGGTGGTAATCTGGATGTGGTGTGAATGGGCCCTTACAGGGTACTTGTATATTATTTTTTTGTATTGCATACCTTCTTTGTGACGCAGTGACATCATTACTATACGAGGTGGACTCTGACTTGCTGCAGCTTCTAACTCACATTGAGAGAAGCTCTAAGCCAGGGCCGGACAATTCCCTGGAGTCAGGTAGCCAATGTTCCCTAAAAATGACAGCTGGCACCTAACCTTTGACGTGTTCTCTACTTGTTGTCAACAGAGCTGAATATTTAAAAAACAAAATCCTGCTGGCACTTGGATTGGACAGACTGGCTCCTGAATTCAATATTCATTTGTACTCCCCTGGAATAAGCTTTTTCAGAATGAAAGGCTGCAGTTCAGCTTTAAAGCAGAACTCTGAGCAAACCAAAATCTTTAACCCTTGCAGTGGGGCTACCCCGGGCATTGCAAGAGCTAAGTGCTCATTTTGTCCAGGTAACGCAGAGTCCATCATTGCGGAGCGCGCAGACAAGAACCGCCAGCGCTTTCTCAGTCACTACTGAAACTCTGCGCCGGATATGACCAGCCAAGGCCCTCCCCTTTCTCCTGTCCCGAAAATGAGGCCTGGAACGCATACAGCCTCGGCACCTGGAAATGACGTCACTCACAACGGAAGGTAAGAGCGGGGAGAAGGAGCAGGCCACGCAGGCCGCTAACACCACAAAAGATTGTCTCTTCCTCCCGTGACAAAATTCATTTAACGCAAACTGGAAAACCACCCTGGTGATCCAGCATGAGCAGAAGAGGAACCTGCAAAGTTATGACTAAGGCCGAGTAAGGCAGAAACGCGTCACAGCCTTCTCTTTGTACAGATGCATGTGGAAGAAAATGTGATTCTTTGGAAGAGCATCCTGTGTCGGTTTTGCAGTTCCTGAGATATCTAGTCTGGAATAGAGAATTATCCGAGCACCGAACGTGGACTACGAGGATGCATGACAGGGCTGAGCTGTGCGTTTTGTTTCTAGTCTAAACCCAAGGCCATATACTGGTAGATTTTCAAGCAAACGTTCATATGGAAGATCTCATCAGAACTTTCGATAATGCCATCAGCGACTTGGTGCGGCATTGCTCAAAATTTTCTTTGATTTTAATCCTTTTGCTGCCACTGCTTTTTTTTGTTTTTTGCACATTATAATCCATATTTTAGGCCTTACAAAATTAACTTAAAACCACCCAGAATTATACATTTCCTAAAATCAGGGACCCTGTAGAATAAAATGGCGGCAGTTGCAAATTTTTACGTGGCATGATATTAGTGCAAGTCTTTCTCAAACCCAAAATTGCAGTTAAAAATACACTTTAGTTAATATTAGTGCACAAAAACACAATACAATACCCAGATTTTTTTGTAAAATATAAAAGATGAGGTTGTGCCGATTAAATAGATACCCAACATGGCAAGCTTAAAAATTGTGTGCGCCTGTGAGTGGCAACAAGTGATGGACTACAATCTCAATACAAACTAGTAGTCCATCACTGGAGCCATTTTTTAAAATGTATTTTATTGTTTATCCGATTAACCGATTAATCGCAATTAATAATCGGCTAACTAATCGATTTTGAAAATAATCGTTAGCTGCAGCTCTAACATACAGTACCCCAAATTGTCCATAGGCGACGCTTTAAAAGCCTGTACAGGTCATCAGCTTAGAGTTAACCACAAATACTGGCACAGGAATTATGGCTCTCACTCTGGCACGCACAGCGACACCCAACATGCATTGCGCAATCTACGTTTTCGTATGTAGGCACATCTGACGCGTGTTTCCATATAACCTGCAAGAATGAATAAAATAATTTAGTCTTGAAGAAAACGTGGAGTGCTGGTGACCATTTTTTCTGTTTTGCAAGTATTTGGCGGCGCCATCCGGCAGCCACTTTAGCTACTTGGTCAGGAGTGTGGTGGGACTCTCTATTTTATGTTATAATGGACGCGTTTGACATTTTTTTGTATTTTTACATTTTAAAACTTTTTTTTTTTTACTTCATTGCCATCACATAGGGGGCTCACAAGCCCCCTATGTGATCGCATATTAGGTAGTGACAGGTTCTCCTTAAGGTGACATTAGGGGTCTATTAGTATGGGTCTGCAGGAGGGACAGCAGATCCTGGGAAGGGGGGTGCACACTTTACTGTCCCCTGGAAACAATCTGGCTGCAGTTCAGACGCCAGAATCGCTTACAGCGTAAAGCTGACCATCGGCTTTACACAGCTGAACAGAGTCCCAGCAGCTGGGAGTCTGTGTAGAGGGGCCCACTTCCAGCGGCATATGCAGTGACAGGGTCACTGGAGTTTCACTGGAGTTTCCAGAACAAAAACCCCATTCACAGCTAGAAATGTATTAGCTCAAGAAAATTTTTTCCTGCTTCTTTGATTTTTTTTTTTTTCATCACTACAGTCGGAAAATCGATTAATTTAACCCCATCAACAGTTAGAGAATCGAATGAACGTTTGCAAAAGTTTTCAATTGAACTTCTACTGGTGTATGGGCAGCTTAAGCAAAACAAGATCCCCTCTGAGGACGGCATCCCTAGAAAGCAGCAATTTGTGAATTTAGGTTTTACTTACAGAGCCATGACTTCCAATTGCTGCCACTCGAGAACGCCAACAAGCGTTTTACATCCCAATAAAATCCACACGTGCGTTTCCACGTTGTAGACGACGGTGTACCCTGAGAGGAAACAGAAATGATTACACATATTTTTCCTTTTCCAATACTAATCATGAAAGCAAAACAACCTCGAAGTTCATTTTCTGAGTCACCCTGAATTGTGTTATAAAGGAGGAAGTCGCCAGTACTGCAAGGGTTCATTACAAACATACTATTATTATTATACAGGATTTACATAGCGCCAACAGTTTGCGCAGCGCTTTACAATATAAGGAAGACATTACAGTTAAAATTCAAGACAAGATGGTAAGGAGGGCCCTGCCCCTGAGGGCTTAAGTCTAAAAGGGAGGTGCCAGTGATACATGAGGAGGGAGCTGTGTGGGGATGAATTGTATGAGAAGGTGATGCAACATATAAGGGTCCATTTATACAAACTTCATATAGCTTTTCATCAAATTGCATGCACATTTGCTCTGTGCGAGTTAACCTGCCGTTGTGAGAATTAAATTGAACGTAGTTAGTGTAATTTCTCTTCTGGTGGAATGTTCCCAAGTTTAAAAACATAAACCAGCTGGTAAAAGCACACAGAATATTATGAATAGTCCGATAACACGGGTGTGGCAAGCAGATACATCGGCTACAGAAGTGCTGTAAATAATAATTCCATAGACTGTTGCCGAGGATTGCCTTTGGCAAATAGAAGCAATGTTGCAAAACAGAAAAAAGTAAATATACTCCATGCTGAGTCAGGAGGATGCACTGATCTTGAGGCCAGGTTTGCACTTGGGCGATCCGTGGCCACGTGGCAATTGCGCACGAAACCGCGCGGTCAGAAACCGCGCGGAGAAGGAGAGGGGGGGGGAAGAG
>NW_017306898.1:102836-104117 GCF_000935625.1 Nanorana parkeri
AAGGAGAGGTGGAGAGGGAGCTGAACAAAAAAAAAATAGAAGACGCCCAGGTGTGTACCCAGCTTTAGTCGGATGTTCTCTGGATCCAGCACCGCTTTCTTCCTCTCTCTCGCTGTGAACGCAATTCAGCTTTGGACACAATACACAAAGCATGAAAGGGAGGCTTCAAAGCAAGGGGCCATACTACAAGAATACACAGTTCCTTTCAGCATGATAGGAACGCAGAGCCTGGCTGGGACAGATTACATAATATTCAAATTAATCTGGAAGTTGTGTTTTGGATAGAATCAGCGAGGGTTAGAACCACTGCCAGCTTTTACCATCTGGGTTCCATATTCTATTTTCCTATTCCAGTCACAATTAAAGTAGACCTGAAGCCAATTTTTGTTTTTGTTTTGGATAAAGTAAGGGAGAGTTATAACCCATGTCAGCTTTTTTTTGCCATTCAGGTGACTTCACTTCCTCTCCAATAGCCACAACAGGAAGTAAGAAGAAATAACACCCCCCACCCCTCCCAAAGTGAGGGAAATCCCTACTAGTCAGCAGGGTCATCACAACTAGTGTCCCCAAAGGAAGAACACCCATCTATTCCTGTTTTATTGACAACCCAAATTTGGCATTTATTTTCACTTTCAGCATTAACAGTCACCAGGACAATAGAAGGGGTGAAGCTTCCTAACAGTAACACATACGGCAATTAAAACCTGACAGGGGTTCTAACCGCTTTCCGCTCTATCCAAAACCCAAAAAAAGTTTTGGCTTCAGTCTGAGATTTCCGTTCACGTCGTCTGAAGAGCACAACGGTTGTCAGCCTAGGAAATGTGTCCGCTGGGGGGACATAGATGGAATAAAAACAGGCATAGGGTCTAACCTTCTATTCTTTACAAAAGGTATGCAGAGCAAAGAAACATCTGCCCCACCAGCAGCACCTCTGCAACTTCCCATGCCGCTCTGATCGGCTCCTGCAAGCAAAGACGAACACCAGCACTACCAACTACAAGGCGCTTGTGACTTGCTTCCCTTCCTCCAGCGTAACAGCACTGGTGCTTGGTGATCAGGTTCCCAGTACGGTCACATGGAAGTGGAGATAGAGTCCTCAGGCTTGCTCTCTCCGCTTCTGGAGGCTGAACAGAGCAGGGGGGCCAAAGAAGTAGAGATGTGCTTCTGGTAAGACCACCATTAGGGCTCGTTTCTATCCCGTCCCATGCACAGAACGCAAGGGATGGCATGCGCAGTCTCCTTGTGTTTCACGCATGCACAATTTTTTGCGATCTCACCACA
>NW_017306898.1:104467-105522 GCF_000935625.1 Nanorana parkeri
GGGGGGGGTGTCTGCAGTGCCATTGATATGAATGTCGAAGATGTTATACCACGTCAGCGAATAAACGAGTTGAATGGACATCAAATTGGAGTGCGAGTGGCTTCTTGGTTGTTTGTCCATTGATATGAATGACACTGCCATGCCCCCTGCCGCCCCAGAACGCAAGGAGACTTTGTGAATGCGATCCCTTGCGTTCCGGGCACGGGAGAGCGCGATGAGCGCTCTCTCTCTGCAGGGAAAAGACCGTGAGCCGAGTGATCAGGGGTTTGCGATTGCCCGGCTGTCGATCTATAGAGCCGTCACTTGCAGTATTCCACGCCGGCTCCAATATTGGGAAGAGTTCGTTTAACTCTACCCTGCTCCTTTAAAAGGAGAACTATGAGGGGGGTGCTTTTCACTCACCTCATGGTTCTAGCCGACCTGTGACAATGAGACTGTCAGTAGATCGGATCACATACCGGCGTTCGCTCACCTCTCGATCCTGTCACAGCTTTCTGCCGTGACAGGGGAGGGGCTGGATTCCCCCTCCCCGCTCCGATCCACCAGCGCGGACTGGCGGAACGGGCAGGGGAGGGGGCGGGTACAGCTGGCTCTGCCTCTAGATAGGCAGAGCCAGCTGTCACTCACGCAGCTGGGCGGATCCAGACATAATTGTCGGAACATGCTTCAGCTGCGGCATCTCAGTATCCCTCGAGCCGTAGCTCGCGGTACACTGAGCTTTGGGTGACGGGAGGACGCTAGTTTGTGTCCTCCCGTTACCCTAAGGAGAACTATGGGGAAAAGCCTTAACCCCATAGTTCTCCTTGTAATGTAAATGGCAGACCTCAGATACAGACTTTTCCCCTTCTCACAGTCCAAGATGCCTGGGCTCGAGGAGGGTTTCCAGGCAGAGGCTGATGCACAAGACATAAAGATGAATGTGACAACTGTGGCCTCGTACATACACATAAACAATGTTGTGATCACGGGGCAGGCCAGGCACTGGAAGTGGTTGAAGCCTCCATCTGAAGTCTGTCATTATATTTAGAACACCTGATGAAGATAAAAGAAAGGGG
>NW_017306898.1:108320-108911 GCF_000935625.1 Nanorana parkeri
CCTCTCGATCCTGTCACTGCTCTCTGCCGTGACAGGGGGAGGGGCTGGATTCCCCCCTCCCCGCTCCGATCCACCAGCGCGGACTGGCGGAACGGGCAGGGGAGGGGGCGGGTACAGCTGGCTCTGCCTCTAGATAGGCAGAGCCAGCTGTCACTCACGCAGCTGGGCGGATCCAGACATAATTGTCGGAACATGCTTCAGCTGCGGCATCTCAGTATCCCTCGAGCCGTAGCTCGCGGTACACTGAGCTTTGGGTGACGGGAGGACGCTAGTTTGTGTCCTCCCGTTACCCTAAGGAGAACTATGGGGAGAAGCCATAACCCCATAGTTCTCCTTGTAATGTAAATGGCAGACCTCAGATACAGACTTTTCCCCTTCTCACAGTCCAAGATGCCTGGGCTCGAGGAGGGTTTCCAGGCAGAGGCTGATGCACAAGACATAAAGATGAATGTGACAACTGTGGCCTCGTACATACACATAAACAATGTTGTGATCACGGGGCAGGCCAGGCACTGGAAGTGGTTGAAGCCTCCATCTGAAGTCTGTCATTATATTTAGAACACCTGATGAAGATAAAAGAAAGGGGGGGGG
>NW_017306898.1:109031-115478 GCF_000935625.1 Nanorana parkeri
CCCCCATCAGCGTCCGGTTCTTTGCTTGTCAATAAACAGCAGCCAATAACTCGGCCGCTGGGGGGGAAAAAAACAAAAATCAGACCCGAAGGGATCCTCTGCGCTTTCATTGCTTCGGAGCAAAATAACTTGTTGGCAAGTTGTGAAAGTTTGGAAAAACCCTCTCGGCTGATTGTACTGATCGCAAGCGGGGCCCCGTGATGGGGGAGCGGGGACGTCGCAGTCCAACAAGAAGCAATTTTTTTTAAAACAATACAGGAAGCTTACACGCCTCAAGCTGAACCATCAAGGAAAGCGAGTTCACTGTCCGCAGGAGATCTCAATGTATAAAAATGTATATAAAAAAAATGGCAACAATATAATAAAATACCGACACAAAAACGACGCCAGAGCCTACCGCGTCCCTGGCAGCGGTGCCCGTATACGCATCATCGCAAGCAGCGTAAACAGACGATCACGGTTATCCAGACGACATGCAGGTATGCGGTACGTTCAATGAAGCGGCACACTGTTGTGATCTCGCCTTCCATGTGTGTTTTTGTGGCCGACATATTTGCAGGTTTGGTTATGCTTGGCCTTGTTATGTTTGTACAGGCCCCCTATGTGATAACACTGTAATGGTGACAGGTCCTCTTTAATTACCTTCAGGAACGCAGTGCGTATATAATCGGCGCGGCGTGGTTATACCAGCATAAGGGCTGCGGCACATCTAGGTCATCCGGCACCCGGCTGTCGCATACCACTGATCAGGCGGCTCTACACTTGTAAGGCACACAACCGGCGTCTGATCTCCCCCTCCGATCACTGAAACTGGAAGCAACGAGCATTGTGTCACTTACGGTTTCAGTGTGTCATTCCTCCGGCTGCTGTGACCGGGAGAAGAAGCTGATGTAGCACAAGCTCTGCCTCAATAACGTCTTTGGGGTTCATAGTTGGCATTAGGGGTCTCCATAAAGAGGACCTGTCACTTCCTTTATACTGTCACATGTGTGGTAGCAATAAAGTTACGTGTGAAAAAAATACTCAATGTACTCCCTCTGTCCCTCTCCTCCCTGCACCCCCTATGGGGGCCCCCTTTCTTCCTCTATAACCTCCCTACGGTGCTCTCCTCCATCTCATTCTGTACTCCCTGGTGTACCCCCTCCGATATACCTCCCTCCCTCCCTGGTGTTACCCCTGTTTCTCCATGTACCCCCTATCTAATGTACCCCCTTTCCCTCACCTTCCTGCACCTCTCTCTGGCGTACCCCCTGCCTCTCTTCTCTGTAATCTCTCTACATTACCCCCTTCCTACCCCCCTCTTCCTCCCATCCCTGTACCCTCTCTCTGGTGTACCATCCTCTCTCCCTTCTCTGTAACCTCTCTATTGGTGCCCCCCTCATCCCTGTACCCCTTCTCTGGTGCATACCCCTTCCTGTCATCCTTGTACCCCAAACCCGTCCCTCGCTGCTCTTCGTCCTTTCTGGTATACCCCCTCTCTCTAGTGTACCCCAGTTTGGTGTACCCCTCAGCTCCCCTCACTGACCTGCTCCGTCAGTCGGCTCTCTCTCCGCACTCTCAGGAACTTGTCCCCCTGGTGCGCGCTCCCCCTAACGGTCCCGCCCCCTTCCGAGCCGCGCATTCCCGCGGCAGCCTTTTCCCGTCACCTGAGTAACAGACAGCTCAACCCCCGCCCATCCTGTAATCTGCGCATGCGCGGCCCGGCAAGCCGTCCGTCTTTTTTAAGGTGGAACGCGGAGTTGCTGCGCTGAGCGTGTTGTGTGATTCTGAGTTACCGGAGTACCGACGGCATCATCCGCTGCCCGCAGTACACAGGCATGCCTGACCAATACGCCGGCCATACATCTCTGGGAGGATTCCAGCCTGGTGTCCATGCACAGACATAGTCAATGTCACCTCTCATTGAATTTATCAAAACTTCGGGTCGCTTTGTTCCATCCGGTCATCATTGCCATTTAACCCTTTTTATTGCTGGTACCTTTCTTTTTTAGCAAATACGTTAAAATGCAGATTTTAGGCCTGAGGATTACTTAAATCCCCAAAATATACGCCGATCAGCCATAACCCGTTGACCATTGAGAGGTGAAGTCAATGACACTGATTATCTGTTTATGATGTGTCCTGGAAGTGGGGGGATATATTACAATAACACCTGGAAGTGGGGGGGTTATATTACAATGGCACCTGGAAGTGGGGGGGATATATTACAATGACACCTGGAAGTCGTGGGATTATATTACAATGGTACCTGGAAGTGGGGGGGATATATTACAATGACACCTGGAAGTCGTGGGATTATATTACAATGGTACCTGGAAGTGGGGGGGATATATTACAATGACACCTGGAAGTCGTGGGATTATATTACAATGGTACCTGGAAGTGGGGGGGATATATTACAATGACACCTGGAAGTCGTGGGATTATATTACAATGGTACCTGGAAGTGGGGGGGATATATTACAATGACACCTGGAAGTCGTGGGATTATATTACAATGGTACCTGGAAGTGGGGGGGATATATTACAATGACACCTGGAAGTCGTGGGATTATATTACAATGGTACCTGGAAGTGGGGGGGATATATTACAATGACACCTGGAAGTCGTGGGATTATATTACAATGGTACCTGGAAGTGGGGGGGATATATTACAATGACACCTGGAAGTCGTGGGATTATATTACAATGGTACCTGGAAGTGGGGGGGATATATTACAATGGTACCTGGAAGGGGGGGGAATATATTACAATGGTACCTGGAAGTCGGGGGATTATATTACAATGGTCCCTGGAAGGGGGGGGAATATATTACAATGGTACCTGGAAGTCGGGGGATTATATTACAATGGTCCCTGGAAGGGGGGGGAATATATTACAATGGTACCTGGAAGTCGGGGGATTATATTACAATGGTCCCTGGAAGGGGGGGGAATATATTACAATGGTACCTGGAAGTCGGGGGATTATATTACAATGGTCCCTGGAAGGGGGGGGAATATATTACAATGGTACCTGGAAGTCGGGGGATTATATTACAATGGTCCCTGGAAGGGGGGGGAATATATTACAATGGTACCTGGAAGTCGGGGGATTATATTACAATGGTCCCTGGAAGGGGGGGGAATATATTACAATGGTACCTGGAAGTCGGGGGATTATATTACAATGGTCCCTGGAAGGGGGGGGAATATATTACAATGGTACCTGGAAGTCGGGGGATTATATTACAATGGTCCCTGGAAGGGGGGGGAATATATTACAATGGTACCTGGAAGTCGGGGGATTATATTACAATGGTCCCTGGAAGGGGGGGGAATATATTACAATGGTACCTGGAAGTCGGGGGATTATATTACAATGGTCCCTGGAAGGGGGGGGAATATATTACAATGGTACCTGGAAGTCGGGGGATTATATTACAATGGTCCCTGGAAGGGGGGGGAATATATTACAATGGTACCTGGAAGTCGGGGGATTATATTACAATGGTCCCTGGAAGGGGGGGGAATATATTACAATGGTACCTGGAAGTCGGGGGATTATATTACAATGGTCCCTGGAAGGGGGGGGAATATATTACAATGGTACCTGGAAGTCGGGGGATTATATTACAATGGTCCCTGGAAGGGGGGGGAATATATTACAATGGTACCTGGAAGTCGGGGGATTATATTACAATGGTCCCTGGAAGGGGGGGGAATATATTACAATGGTACCTGGAAGTCGGGGGATTATATTACAATGGTCCCTGGAAGGGGGGGGAATATATTACAATGGTACCTGGAAGTCGGGGGATTATATTACAATGGTCCCTGGAAGGGGGGGGAATATATTACAATGGTACCTGGAAGTCGGGGGATTATATTACAATGGTCCCTGGAAGGGGGGGGAATATATTACAATGGTACCTGGAAGTCGGGGGATTATATTACAATGGTCCCTGGAAGGGGGGGGAATATATTACAATGGTACCTGGAAGTCGGGGGATTATATTACAATGGTCCCTGGAAGGGGGGGGAATATATTACAATGGTACCTGGAAGTCGGGGGATTATATTACAATGGTCCCTGGAAGGGGGGGGAATATATTACAATGGTGCCCGGAAGGGGGGGGATATATTAGGCAGGAAGTGAACATTTTGTCCTTGAAGTTGATGTGTTGGAAGCAGAAAAAATGGGCAAGTGAAAGGATATGAGTGACTTTGACAAGGGACAAATTGTGATGTCTACACAACTGGGTCGGAGCAACTCCAAAACTGCAGCTCTTGTGGGATGTTCCCCGTCTGCAGTGGTCAGGACCGACCCAAAGTGGTCCAAGGAAGGAAAGCCGGTGAACCAGTGATTGGGTCATAGGCAGCCAAGACTCCATGATGAACGTGGGGAGCGAAGGCCGGCCCGTGTAGTCCGATCCAATAGAAGAGCTCCTGTAACTCAAATTGCTGGAAATGTTGATGTTGGTTCTGATAGAAAGGTGTCTGAACACACAGAGCATCTCAGATTGTTGTGTATGGGGCTGTGTAGTTGCAGAACGGTCAGGGAGTCCATTCTGACCCGTGTCCACCACCAATAGATCCAACAATGGGCACGTGAGCATCAGAACTGGGCCACCGAGCGATGGAAGAAGGTGGGCTGGTCTGATGAATCATGTTTTTTTTTACATCATGTGGTTGGCCGGGTGCGTGTGTGTCACTTACCTGGGGAAGAGATGTCACCAGGATGCATTATGGAAAGAAGACAAGGGGGTGGGGGCAGTGTGATGCTTTGGGCAATGTTCTGCTGGGAAACCTCAAGTCCTGCCATTCATGTGGGTGTTACTTTGACACGTACCACCGACCTAAACATTGTTACTGACCAAGTACTGTACACCCTTCATGGACACAGTATTCCCTGATGGCAGTGGCCTCTTTCAGCAGGATAATGCGCCCTGCTACACTGCACACAATGGCTGAAGAATGGTTTGAGGATCACAACAATGAGTTTGAGGTGATCATTTGTTGGATGTGCTGGAAAAACAAGTCCGATCCATAGAGGCCGATCACCTCACAACTTACAGGACACTCTCTCATCTTTTTAAGTGGGAGCACTTGCACAATTGGTGGCTGACTAAATACTTTTTTGCCCCACTGTATATATTTTTTTTATTTTATTTATTGTTTTTTCCTATTATAAATGCCAAATGTGTGTCTCACATAAGCATTTATAGCTGAACTCCGGGAAGATATAAAAGGCACACAATAATGCAGCTCCATTAAATCTATTTTTTATTTTCAAATGAAAGCAATTTAATATGTAAATCATCTTGGTATCAGCCTTTGCCAGTCCCTGTACGGCAGAGCTCAGAGAGTGGAAGAAAAAAGCAGCACAGGATGCAAAGCAGGTGTGATGCAGTGCCAGCAGCATGCTGACAGGAGGAGAGAGCAGAGTGACAGATGAGTTAATTGGCCTGCTTCTCCTTTCACTCCCCATTCACAGGCTTTGGGTGGGGAGGAGACCTATAAGTTAAACTGCTGGAGAGAAGGTTCAGATCCCCTGGCAGACAGGGAGGCGCTGTGTGGGAGAGCTGTGTAAATCTCAGGACTGGTTGCAGAGAACTATTTCTTTTGACGGGTAAAACAATCATATAAGGATCCGAAATGGTCTCACATCTAACACTACTCCAAGGTCATGATTAGGGATAAGCTTAGCTTCAGACCAAAAGCTGTCAAAACCTGAGCTCCTCGGTGGGCCTCCTAACCCAGTCAGCCTCGGGTCAAGGGGGCGTTCCCTACCCCCACAGCTGACCATAAACAAAGGGGCGGGGTGCTTGTGCTAACGTCATTGACCTGATATAGCCTTGTGGCCTTTTAAGGTCAATGAGATCACTGCACCCCGCCCCTTTGTTTACATGCAAGGAATTCCCCGGCCACAGCTGTTTGGGCAGCAGCAGAAGGTGATTCCGAACCTGGTCCGCACCTGAGCTAGTGATGTGCGTGCAACCCAACTCCCTCGCCGACTGCTCGCAGGTTTGGTTGCCATGTACCGAACGCTTTTCCGACGCGAGGGCGCCCTGGTGTCATGGGACGAGCGTTGGGTTTAATAATGAGTTTGCGGCCGGCATGATGTCCCTTTAAACCCGGTGACCGATAGAAGGAACAAGAACATTACGCTGCCCCTCTTGTAGTAAACATATTTTTTCCTCTCTAGGCCAAGTAGCGAGTACTCCGCGTTCTGTACTAACCGCGGCAGGAAGGATGTTGCTATGGTGCAGACAGAAGTGATCGGCGCACAGAGAACGGATTCGGCTTCTATAACCTCGCTGAACTCAGGTCTTAACCCTTCGCCCTCCAGGCTGACATAGAACGTCCATTCCCGTGTCTCCGAGTGCACGCAATAAACTTCCCCTATTGCCTCCCTTTGGGTCTGTTAAATAAAAGTGTTTTGTCTTACCGGGGGGGGGGGGGCGA
>NW_017306898.1:115681-116524 GCF_000935625.1 Nanorana parkeri
GGGGGGGGGGGCCCACGATTTATAAACGTTCCAGCCGGTGAATAGCTGGGCGCATGCCATTCCCGCGGTACTAGCGCCCCTAGATGGCGCTGAGGAGCATAGAGAATCCCCAGCACCATCTGAGTGGCACTAGTTCCATACAGAACATTTAGCAATCAGCACCCCCCTTCCTCCCCCTCGCTATCTCAAGAACCGTAAATAGCCCTCCCAGCAGTGGCGTCACGCAGGGGGGTGCGGCACGCACCCGGGTGACACCACTGCAGGGGTGACAGCTAAATGACCGACAATCATTTTGGTGTCACCCCTTCTAAAAAGTCGGGCACTCGGTCATGGACCCAGAGCCCGACAGTGTCAGGAGAGAGGAGGGGACCCGGCGGCATACCTCATCCCGCCGCGTGTACGTCCCCGTCCTCTCACTGCCGGCGTCCATCACCAAGATGGCCGCCAGGAGGCGGCAATCAGATGGCCGCACATGTGCAATGAAAAAATGAGGGGGGGGGATGAATGTGCGCAAACTGCATGAACGCAATGCCCATTCCCGGTACGCCGAGGTAATGAACAGGGAGTGTAGGTAAACTGTGGTTCCGCTGCTCTTCCCGTAATGTGCAAGCACGCACACATGACAGACTCACCTGACTGTTTGCTCTCCTCCAGCACTGAGAGAGGAAAATGGTCGTCGCTTAGGGTTGCCACCTTTTGTTCAAGGGAAATCCTTGAAGTAGCCCCTATCTTAATTTTGGTTGCCCCTGTCTGCCTGACATCTTGTGCCTGGGTTTCTGCTGCCATGAAACCCGGACACAGCATTCAAAACCCAGGTGAATCCTGGACAGGTGGCAACCCTAT
>NW_017306898.1:117165-118249 GCF_000935625.1 Nanorana parkeri
CCATTTCACCTTCTTCCTGGTCCCCGCCTCTCCTCTCTGACCCAATATTGGGCAGCCATTGGTGTCTTACAGGTGCCCCAAATAGGCGAAGAGTTCACACTGCGTTGTGCATAAGCCGCAGGGGGCGTACAATTATAGAAACTTGCTCGGGGGCTTTTCTATTTTATATAGTAGAGGAGTCATGCAGCGACTTCCAGCAATTTATATTTCAAGCTTCCGTCCACCTATTTCCAGGATTTGTTGCTGAACTGTTGGCAACATGAATGTTGTCTTCGGAATGTGCGTGCTGCTCACTTTGAAATGTGAATTAGGTGATAATGTGTTTCCTTTGAATACCCGACCGTGGGCAAAGGAAATAAAAAAAAAATGCTATCACACGGTTGGGTATTCAAAGTGAACAAAGCTTTACTTCATTCTGAATTGAGAAAGCTGGTCGGATGTCCAATGAAACGTCTTCAAGAAAAATACAGCCGGTCCAGTTGCCTCGACTTATTTTTTTTACATAAATACACGGGAAGCAACAATACAAGAGATGCCCGGTATTTTTTGTTACTAGATTTAAATGAATAATTGCAGCTGCTATTGTTGATATTCTAAAAGCAAAACAGACATGATGGTAAACCCTCCCTCCCCCCCGGTATGACCGGCACAATTGTCGGGATCCGCTTCAGCTGCGGCGTCTCAACAATTCCTTAAAGGAGAACTATGGTGTTAGGGCTTTTCCTCATAGTTCTCCTTAGGGTAACGGGAGGACACAAACTAGCGTCCTCCCTTCACCCTAAGCTCAGTATACCGCCAGCTACAGCTGGCGGTATACTGAGCTTAGGGTGAACGGAGGACCCTTCACCTCACCCTAGGGAGAAGGGAGGAGAGCAAACAGTCAGGTGAGTCTGTCATGTGTGCGTGCTTGCACATTACGGGAAGAGCAGCGGAACCACAGTTTACCTACACTCCCTGTTCATTACCTCGGCGTACCGGGAATGGGCATTGCGTTCATGCAGTTTGCGCACATTCATCCCCCCCCCTCATTTTTTCATTGCACATGTGCGGCCATCTGATTGCCGCCTCCTGGCGGCCATCTTGG
>NW_017306898.1:118291-122223 GCF_000935625.1 Nanorana parkeri
CTCAGTATACCGCCAGCTACAGCTCGCGGTATACTGAGCTTAGGGTGAAGGGAGGACGCTAGTTTGTGTCCTCCCGTTACCCTAAGGAGAACTATGGGGAAAAGCCCTGACCCCATAGTTCTCCTTTAATTAAAATGAACATAACCCGCATAAACAAGTCAAACTCCTAAAACTAATGCTGACACCACAAAGACTGTATGTTAAATGAAAAATAACATTATTATAAATTACATGACACTTTAAAAATGAAAAAAAAAAACACAAATAAAACTCAATGAATAAAAAAAAAAAAAGAGTATCCCTACACCAGTTCCTGTATAAAGTTATCATCCATCAGGGAACTCAGATACGCACTTCGCTCCTGATGAAGGTGCTGGTGCCGCAATACATGTGGAGCTCTCTGCCAACAGTCCCCATGTTATACTTTATATATATATTATTTTTTTTCCCGTTTTTTTACTTTCAGATCTCCCGCCGGTTCCGCCCCCCTGCGGCGCGGATGCTCGCAAGGGACGGAAACCCGGAAGAGGGATGCACGCATTGGCCGGAGGACACAGCGAGGATCGTGGACAAGGTAAGGCGCTACAGTGTAATCCCGAGTGTGGCTCGGGGGATACCGCTTTTGGTAATGAAAATTAACCCCCGAGCCACACTCGGCATTACCACCAGGGAGGTTAATTAGCAACGATCCACTTTTTCACTTTGTATGTTTTTATTTGGTGTTTTATACAATACTCATTATAAGGGCAATGAATGCGACTTTCACCAAGCATTCTCTGGTGGAGAATCAATCACTCACATTTAAAACACATGCACCCGGAAAAATCACCTGCGGAGAATGTTTGCTGAATGTCAGATTCATTGCTTTATAAATATGCCCCATTGCCCCTTTATGTACTGTACATGGTTTACTGTCCCCGGCGGTCAGTGTCATCCAGGGCTCTGTTTGAGTTCCCTCATGGATGATAACTTTACATAGGGACTTGTGTATGGATTTTCTGTTTTTGGGGTAGGGGGAGGGGGGGTTGTATTTTTGTTTTGTTTTACGTTTTTAACCTGTGAGTTATATCTGTGGAGTGTTCAATGTTATGTCATTTATACTGTACATATAGGTCATATTATATTGTTTATTTTCTGTATTACAATATACAGTATTGTCTTGGCTATATTGTATTTATTTACTGTTAATGTGATTATATATTACAATTTATATAACTATATATAATATATACAATGTAATATATGACTTTATATAATATATACGATGTGGTGTATGACTATATATGATATATATTACATTGTATATATTGTACTATTATATTATTTATATTGTATAATGTTGTATATTTCATGGTATATAATGTACTATTATATTATTTATATTGTATAATGTTGTATATTTCATGGTATATAATGTACTATTATATTATTTATATTGTATAATGTCAAATATTACATCATATATATTGTATTTATTCTCATAATATTTGATTAATTTTGATATTGTAATATATTACATGGTATATACTGTACTATTAAAATATTTATATTGTATAATGTCAAATATTACATCATATATATTGTATTTATTCTCATAATATTTGATTAATTTTGATATTGTAATATATTACATGGTATATACTGTACTATTAAAATATTTATATTGTATAATGTCAAATATTACATCATATATATTGTATTTATTCTCATAATATTTGATTAATTTTGATATTGTAATATATTACATGGTATATACTGTACTATTAAAATATTTATATTGTATAATGTCAAATATTACATCATATATATTGTATTTATTCTCATAATATTTGATTAATTTTGATATTGTAATATATTACATGGTATATACTGTACTATTAAAATATTTATATTGTATAATGTCAAATATTACATCATATATATTGTATTTATTCTCATAATATTTGATTAATTTTGATATTGTAATATATTACATGGTATATACTGTACTATTAAAATATTTATATTGTATAATGTTGTATATTTCATGGTATATAATGTACTATTATATTATTTATATTGTATAATGTTGTATATTTCATTGTATATATTGTACTATTATATTATATTGTTTATATTGTATAATGTTGTATATTACATTGTATATATTGTACTATTATATTATTTATATTGTATAATGTCATATATTACATTGTATATATTGTACTATTATATTATTTATATTGTATAATGTTGTATATTTCATGGTATATATTGTATTTATTCTCATATATTGTTTATATTGTCAAGTTATTTTTAATTATCTCATACAATATTTGTGATGCTGATATTTTGTTGTCTTTTTTTGGTTCCCTTTGTCTGCACACTTGATGATCTCAATTTGTATTTATTTTTTCTTTTAATTATAATAAGTTACAACCCCAATCCTGAGTATACGTTAAACAAATACAGAGGTCACTGTCAGTGCAAGCCGCATGTCACAACGCTCCGTAGATCCAGAGATGCGGTCCAGGCAGCTGAACACTATCTATGTGGAAGGTAAAACAAAAAGGATCATTTAAAGTGACCCCGTCACCTCTTCAGGGAGAAGCACCTGGCTAAACAGTATGTAAACCCCGACAATGAACTTCTCTTATTTGCTCCTTTTTGGTCTGTTAAAAATACCATTGAAAGTGTTTTCTTAATACCTGTTGATCCTGCCAGCAATCTTGTGAGCGGATAACTTCCTTTCCCCTTTGCCCATGCTGCGCTCTGATCAGTTACATTGTTCCCAGTTTTCACTGTGGACTACAGAACACCTCCCCCTATGTTATGGAGATGAAGAGAGGTCAAGGCGTTCTGTAATCCTAGCATGCTTCCAAAGTGAGGGGGGCGGAGAAAAGACCAGCCACCCTGCACAACGAGAGAGCAGCAGTGACCAGTCTTTGTTACAGGAAGGGGCGGAGACAAGACCGGTCACCCTGCACAAGGAGAGAGAGCACCAGTGAGCGGTGTTTATTACAAGAGGGGGCAGGGACAAGACCAGTCACCCTTCACAAGGAGAGAGAGCAGCAGTGAGCAGTCTTTGTTTCAGGAAGGGGCAGAGACAAGACCAGTCACCCTGCAGAAGGAGAGAGAGCAGCAGTGATCGGTCTTTATTTCAGGAAGGGGCGGAGACAAGACCGGTCACCCTGCACAAGGAGAGAGAGCGGCAGTGAGCGGTCTTTATTACAGGAAGCTCCAAGTGTCACACTGTATTACTGCACAGATCTGGAAGAAATACACAAAGCTCACCAAGATTCCAGGAAGAATACTCATGACTTTTGTATGAGGACAATATTTGCTGATCCCGGAGTTTCCTTTTATTGATACAAATATATCTACATCAGACCTGCCACTCAAAGACACAAGGCTGCGCTTAACCTGAACTGCCTGCAATGCATGTCCGATAGGGCACGCCACGTTCAGAGAAAAGCATAGCAAAGCAGGTGAAGCGCAGCCTCGGAACCATCATCCACGCTGATTTACTAAACTGGAATCTGCTGTCGTGCGTTTGAGACGCCTTTCAATGAAACGCAGGCAAGCAAGCCCCAGGCATGCGATGGGGGATTTCCTGATGACAAGCATGGCCGCCGCGTCCCCTGTGGCCTCTTGCATGGTCGCTGGTAAGTCACAAGTTTCAGGAAATCGTTCTCCCTGCTCAGAACGCGTAGGAGGAAATCCCCGCCCCAAAACAAAGTTTGTTAAGGAGGATCCGTCTCCACATTGTTACATTATCACTCATTGTCAGTCATGTGATTTCCTGTCAGTATAGTATACAGGAGTCATTAGATGAGGGTTACAGGGGTGTCCCTATATGATTCGCCACCTGAGGCGTGGCTTGCTGGCTGTGGATGCTCATGTTTGGGGTGGTGGGTACTGGCTGCCTGTGGATGCTCATTTTTGGGGTGCAG
>NW_017306898.1:122928-139813 GCF_000935625.1 Nanorana parkeri
GTCGGCGGTGCATGCTGATTTTCGGGCTCGTTGCCGGTGGTGCATGCTCGTTTTGGAGGGGGGAGGAAAGGATTTCCAAAGTCATCTTTCAAAATGTATTTTCAGGTCTGCAGCTTTCATTAAAATAATGCTTGCTGATGCTGTCAGGCACTTCCTGTTGTAGGGTGACAACACTCTTTTCCCGTATCCCAGCTGTACTCCTGCGTTTTCAATCTGTCACATGGGCTTCATGGGCCAACTCATGCAAGGTGCACTGTGTCACCATCTGGAAACCCGCCCTGAGAAATGCAAAGAGGCTGCAGGAAGCCAGTAACACAGGATAAAGAAATGGTGAAAACAAGTATTTCATATAAAAATGTATTATAAATAATGATATATTAATATTTGATGACACACGCGGTGCTCAGAGCACACTAGACGTCATTCTGTTGGGTTTACATCTATAAGGAGACTCCCGGGGTGAAATGAGACACCCCGGGGGTGAGTTTCTCGATGAACATTACAAAGCGATACAAAATATTTGTCACGTTCGGAATCTCTGGGTTTCAGCACGTCAGTCTCCCACGCACCACTTTATTAAACACGCAGTTCTCTGTGTTGGTGATGAGCACAGGGACGTCGTGCAGGCGGCGGGCGGTCTCTAAGACCCTGCGGCCCAGGGTGGGAGGGGGAGGGGCCTGGTTTCAGAGAAAGATCTGCAAGAAAATGTAATTGCCAGAAAATTGTCCATGTGCCGGGAAATTCCTTCTTTACCGAAAGTGGAATCCTGGCAGCGGCTTTACAACTGAAGAGGCAGGCCGGAATTCCCAAAACATATCGATTTCTCCCCTTGGCAGGAATGACTCCAAACAGTCGCTTGCCGTAAAAATGTCAGAGGAGGTCAGCGCATTGCCGGCCATACACAGAGCAATCTGTGCGCTCCAAAACTAAAATAGTATCTGCTCATAATCCGCCTTCCCCTCCCCCTCATCAACTTGTATATTATATTAGACCCGGTGATGTCATCACCGGGTCGTTGTGATTCTCTATACAATGCAGGCAGATCATGTCTGGTGGGAGGGGCCTCAGTACTCCTCCCAAGAGCCATCAGCCCCGATGCAAGCAGCGGGCTGGCTCTTGGGAGGAGTTATGCAAATTTCAAAATGCCTTGAGGGGCTGGTGTCAGCCTGGAGGAGTGGGCGTTCTTAGGCAGGCTGTATTTGCATACAGACCGCCCCCCCAGGTAACGCCCTCATGTGATGCTGAGCCTCCGTGGATTGAAAGAACTGAAATCCAATGAATGAAAGGGGCGGGGCCATAAGTTTAATTTAATGAATGAAAGGGGACCTTCAGGCTGGGTAAGCAAGGACTAGATGATGCTGGGTGTCCTTCACTCAGGAGGCGGGCTCTATCTGACTTGCTGCAGCTTCTAATCCACATTATGAGAAGCTCACAGTGTGCAGTGAAATCAGAGGAAGCAATTTCAGTCCAGGAGAGGAGCCGGCACACCTGTGCAAGACTGAAGGGAAGGACGGAGGTCAGCTTACTAAAGTGTACCTGTCACGCTCAAGATGGGTGCCAATGGTCTCAGGGATGGGGGGCAATGGTTATTTTTCTGGACTTATCTATTGCTTGCAATGCACAGACAGGGAATGTGCAAATCCAAATAGTACCCAGTCTGATCCTGTGTGTTGCGAAACGTTGAAACACGTCGCAAAATGCTGCGTAAAAATGCAACTTATCCTAAATGTATCCACTGCCCGCCAACGTTGGTGTGAACTGAAACAAAAGGACATAAAGCAAATTGCCTTCAGATTGGACTCATTAATAGACATGTGCGATTCGTTTCGTTCCGAATCGAAATTCGGACGAAATTTCGGAAATTCAGAGATTCGGATGTATCCCAATTCAGAATTACAGATATAACAAATGCAAACGAATCCGAATTTCCGATTCGTTTTATTTTTGGTTGCAGTAAAGTGACATTTGAGAACAAAAAAACATTTTTTCCTCTTAAATGTCACTTTGCTGCAACGAACGAACGAAACGAATTAAAAATGAAAGTTCGTACGGATTTCCGCTAACGAATTTCATCCGAATTCCGAAACAAAATAAAGCAAAATCGGAATCAAAACGAAATGAAACAAAACAATTTTTTTGCTGGTGCACATGTCTGCTCATTAAAGGAGAACTATGAGGTGAGTGATTTTCACTCACCTCATAGTTCTAGCCGACCTGTGACAATGAGACTGTAACAAGTCGGCTCAGTAGATCGGGAGGTGAGCGAAATACCGGCGTTCGCTCACCTCTCGATCCTGTCAGGGGCTGGATCTGCCTTTAGATAGGCAGAGCCAGCTGTCAGTCACGCAGCTGGGTGGATCCCGGCACAATTGTCGGGATCCGCTTCAGCTGCGGCGTCTCAGTATACCGTGAGCTGCAGCCCGCGGTATACTGAGCCTAGGGTTAGCCCCACTGCAAGGTGTACGTTTTTTTACATTCCCAGAGATCTTTAAGAAAATAATTTTTGGATGCACGGGATAGTTTCAGCAGGGCTTTCACTTACTCCTGTGTTGTACAGGCAGAATGAGGGTGAAAATCTGTAAAACAATCAAATATAAAATCTGTAAAACAATCAAATATAAAATCTGTAAAACAATAAAATATAACATCTGTAAAACAATAAAATATAACATCTGTAAAACAATAAAATCTGTAAAACAATAAAATATAAAATCTGTAAAACAATAAAAAATAAAATCAGTAAAACAATAAAACAGATGCAGCCAGCGCCCCCTACAGTCTACAAGAGGTTTTACAGCACCCACTGTCGGTCCACATACATGTACACACGCTGCGGACAATCACAACAGAACAGGAAATGGCCTTGCAGAGGAAACATTGGCAGCTGCTGCTGACAGTCATGTGCCTAATTCCTCGAATTCCCAACATCAGGGAACATTTGTCAAAACATTTTTGAGTTGATCTATACTCCACTGTGAACCCAAGTCAATGATAACAGTCTTGCAGGGGTGGAGAAATGTAATAGAAGGGTTGAAATATTTACCAGCCCTGGGGAAAATGCTGCTATAGACTCCTTCAGATAATGGTCACGTGACCAAAAGCCTAGTCAGCTGATCTCTGCTGAGCAGAAGAATTAGCCAGTCAAATGCTGTTGTTTTAAGGCCTCGTTCACACTGGGGCGATTTGGCCGTGCGGATCCGAACAATCCCATGCAATGCTATGGGGACAGTTCATGCGACCGCACGGGTCCGAGCGATCCAAACTATTTTTGCCGCGCTGATTAGTGCAGTTCCCATACAGCTTTCAATGGAACTGCACTGATCAGCGCAGTTTTGGGCGTTTTAGCACTGACACACAATTAAAAAACTCCCGAAACCTCCCTTTTGAAATCAACGCTGTAACCGCGCTGATCCCCAACCGCCCTGGTGTGAATGGGCTAAAGAGATTGCATGGCCAAATGTCTTGGCTTCTGGTCATGAGGCAAGTGCCGGAGTGAGCCTAGTACAGAGTTTTCTGCAGGAGAAGTATTTTAGAGCTTTTATTACCCTTTAGGCTGGAGCTACATTGATCATTAAGTAGCTCGACCACCCTTCTAAAATCACTAGCACCCCATCACTTCAATGGTAGCAATCAGCGGCTACGCAGATGGAACAAATAGGTCCGAATGAGGAAAGCTACAGGGTAGGATGTAGAAAGTTTCGGTCGCACATGATTGGAGCATTCTTGATTGCGTGCAACTAATCGCTACTACTTGTGTAATGTGTAGCTGACAGAATAGCTGCTTCTTTCCATCTATGCAACAATTCCTTAAAGGAGAACTATGGGTTTAGGGCTTTTCCCCATAGTTCTCCCAAGGGTAACGGGAGGACACAAACTAGCATCCTCCTGTCACCCTAAGCTCAGTATACTACAGCTACAACTCGCGGTATACTGAGACGCCGCAGCTGAAGCGGATCCCGACAATTGTGCCGGGATCCGCCCAGCTGTGTGACTGACAGCTGGCTCTGCCTATCTAGAGGCCGAGCCAGTTGTACCCGCCCCCTCCCCCGTCCGTTCTGCCAGTCAGTGCTGGCGGATCGGAGGGGGGAATACAGCCCCTCCCCTGTCAGAGAGCCGTGACAGGATCGAGAGGTGAGCAAACGCCGGTATGTGTTCGCTCACCTCCCGATCTACTGAGCCGACCTGTGACAGTCTCATTGTCACAGGTCGGCTAGAACTATGAGGTGAGTGAAAAGCACTCACCTCATAGTTCTCCTTTAATATCATACCTAAAGAACTAGAGGCCCCATTTTGAGTTTGGGATACCCCCTTTCCTTGACTCCCCCCCATTCCTACCCGATTCCCCCCATTCCTACCCACAGTACGTTACTGCCCTCTACTGGGGTGAATAAAGCTGTACTCCAGGATAACGCAAGATTGTAAAAATAGAAGAGTCATGAGTATCCTTCCTGGAATCTTGGTGAGGTTTGTGTATTTCTTCCAGATCTGTGCAGTAATTCAATGTGAGACTTGGAGCTTCCTGTAATAAAGACCAATCACTGCTGCTCTCCTTGTGCAGGGTGACTGGTCTTGTCTCCGCGCCCTCCCGTAATAAAGACCGCTCACTGCTGCTCTCTCTTCTTGTGCAAGGTGACTGGTCTTGTCTCCGCGCCCTCCCGTAATAAAGACCGCTCACTGCTGCTCTCTCTTCTTGTGCAAGGTGACTGGTCTTGTCTCCGCGCCCTCCCGTAATAAAATCCGGTCACCGCTGCTCTTTCTTCCTGTGCAGGGTGACTGGTCTTGTCTCCGCCCCCTCCCGTAATAAAATCCGGTCACCGCTGCTCTTTCTACCTGTGCAGGGTGACTGGTCTTGTCTCCGCCCCCTCCCGCAATAAAGACCTCTCACTGCTGCTCTCTCTTCTTGTGCAAGGTGACTGGTCTTGTCTCCGCCCCCTCCCGTAATAAGGACCGCTCACTGCTGCTCTCTCTCCTTGTGCAGGGTAACTGGTCTTGTCTCTGCCCCCTCCTGTAATGTTCTGCCGGCAGCCTGTAGTGGGTGGAGCCTGCTGGACCCCTCCCACAGATCTGCTCCCCACATAGGCTATGTGCATCACAGTGATGAGGTCACTGATAATTTACAGAGCAATAACAATGTTTGCAAGGGCACAAAGCAGATTTATATGCTCTGTGACTACTGAGGAATATATTTTGCTGAATTTTTGTGTCTGGAGTTCAGCTTTAAACCTTCAGTAGGTAAAGTGCAGCAGCCTTAAAATATATCTAAAGCCAAAACTGTTTTTTTTTTTTTAATTTTAGATTATGGAACGGTTAAAACCTTTCAGGGTTTTTAGTGCCATCTATGTCCCATGATTCCCTGTCTTACAGGAACGACAGGAAGTCAAGGGAGTCAAGTCACTTTAGGAAGTGAGGAAAATCACCTCTTTGACAATGATCACTCGATCAAGTGTCCGCGTTAGATTTCACACTCTGTTCATTTTCAAGTGACAATTACAAAATTTCTGAATTTTCTTTAGATTCATTATTATCCCGGTGATAATAGTCATCAGAAGAAATACATTGTTCAGATGGGAGATAGAGAGATACAAAGTAACATTGTTTATAAACATTATTCAGGGGAGTGAGCTTGGAGTGGTGACTACTTTACAACACACACAGGGACCATGGGGAACACAAGTAGCCCCCCTCCAGAAGGAAGGACAGTGTCAGCACAAATTCAGAGATTATTGGAGGATCTACAGCCGAGTGATACACAAATAAGATACATTGTTGTTAATAGTTAAGGTACTTCAATGTATCTTTCAGATTTAAAGGCGATCTATGAGGTGAGTGATTTCCACTCATCCTCATTGTTAGAGCCGACGTGTGACAAAGAAGCTGTCACAGGTCGGCTCTATCGATCGGGAAGTGAGCAGAAACATGCCGCCGATCTGATTCCGATCGGATTCCCCCCCTCCCCTCTCCGATCCTCTAGCGCTGACTGGAGGCAACGGACAGGGGACGGGGCGGGCACAGCTCTAGATAGGCAGAGCCAGCTGTCACTCAAGCAGCTGGGAGGATCTTGGCAGTATTGTCGGGATCCGTCCCGGCTGCAGCGCTCTCAGTATACCGCATGCAATAGCCCACCATATACTGAGCTTTGGGTCATGGGAGGAGGTGAGTATACTGTATATCCTCCCATGACCATAAAGAGAACTATGGGGGGAAAAACAATAAGGCTTTTCCCCATAGTTCTCCTTAGGGTAACGGAGGGACACAAACTAGCGTCCTCCCGTCACCCTAGGCTCAGTATACCGCCAGCTGTAGCTCGCGGTATACTGAGACGCCGCAGTATACTGCGAGCAGCTGCTCGCGGTATACTGAGACGCCGCAGCTAATGCGGATCCCGACAATTATGCTGGGATCCGCCCAGCTGCGTGACTGACAGCTGGCTATCTAGAGGCAGAGCCAGCTGTACCCTCACCCTCCCCCGTCCGTTCCGCCAGTCAGCGCTGGAGGATCGGAGCGAGGAGGGGGGAATCCAGCCCCTCCCCTGTCACGGCAGAGAGCCGTGACAGGATCGAGAGGTGAGCGAATGCCGGTATGTGCTCGCTCACCTCCCGATCTACTGAGCCGACCTGTGACAGTCTCATTGTCACAGGTCGGCTAGAACTATGAGGTGAGTGAAAAGCACCCACCTCATAGTTCTCCTTTAACTTCTGAGTTTAGTGGCATTTTAAGATAACAAAATAATCATATATCATTCTCTTACATTTACGCAAGGCTCTATTTTAGTGATATTCACCTTTATTTTCTATCTCACAATGTGGCAATGTCTGTTTTGCTTTTTAATAATGTGGCAATAAAGAAAGTTATGGAGGATATTGCTTCTGGCATGAATCGTAGTTGTTTTTGGCTTGCAGCAACTACAATCTGTGCACGGTATACAATTCGGGACATACCCCCCTGTATAATGTACCTCACACAGATAAAACATTAGTACTCATGTGTAAGAATGGACTTTTTTTTTTTAATTAATAAATAAAAGAGACATAAAAATGTGCTTGCCTGTGATACTTTCGGCTGATGTTGTACGGCTGATACTTTCCCTTTTTTCTCTCTCAAAGGGCCTCATAAATAAAAACAGATTTGTCTCCCCACAAATCTTTTGGCCATCCTAAAAATTGGCTGTTCACTTATAAAGGAGGCCAAATCTGATTTGATCCCACCCCCAGATACGATATTTGGGAAAGGACCGGACTGTTCAGGGCTAATTTTAGGTGCAGAAACATCTCACTAGGGACGATTTTTACCCAGAAACATTTGTGCTTTCTAATGCACATGAGAGTGTGGGAAAATACACGTTCGCTCGGCTGCATTTGGCGTTCCATTACATAGTAATGGCGCATTCCGCATTTGTGCACGTTTTGTGAATGCGCATCAAAGTATGTGCTTTTGTACGGCTTTTACGTGTGTTCACGAGGTACCCGTATGTGAATGGGGCCTTATGGACCAAAGCGATTTTTACATTTCCGCTGTGGGCTTATGGGGGATAACTTTATCATTACTTAAAATAAAAAAGTAATACATACATAGATTATTTTTTTTTATTAATGTTTTGCAAAAATCACTTTATTTTCTCTGGAATCAATAGGCAAAAAAAAGTTTTGATCAATTTTAGTTTTAAAAAAGTAGTTCTACAGTAAAGAATGTACCTTTTTTTTCTATAATTTGATAGTTTAATTATAAAATGATACAAAAATTATGTTTCCGGTAAAAGCATGGGCAAGTTATATGCCAGGGAAACATTTTTGTTATGTGACACAAAAAAGTGAAAAAAACCTAAAAAAAAAATGTTTTAATCGTAATGCTTCTTTTCACACAGGTCGATCGTGTGCGCCGCCATCTTGGAGTGTATCTTGGAATACACCAAGATGGCGGCGCCTGCATGTTTGGGCACCGCCATCTTGGTGTATACCAAGATATACTCCAAGATGGCGGTGCAGATGCGCAGAACGCGCTGACGGCGCTCGTTCAGCATGTGATGTTACCGTCTTGTGACGTCATGCACTCCGCCTCCAAGATGGTGGCAGGCATGCACAGAACACTGGCGCCCGATGTGGAAAACGAATTTATGTATGCCGGAATATAGTTTTCGGATATTCGGGCATATAATAAATTCTCACTTGCTTCTGTTCTGTGGATATTGAGATAGGACAGGCCAGAACACTAGATGACGTTTCCCAAGATTGGGGGTAAATGTGCATCTCTGCATCTGCTATCCTCACATGATTAGTCCGAGTGTGGTATTAATCCATTGAAGTATGTATGTTTTCAAACACTGCATCCCTGGGTCCCTTCAAAGTCTGACTCCAGATAAAACTTTTTTTTGCTTTGAGTGGAGTGAGGAACATTTGGAACCTGTCAGGTTTTCACTTCTGCCTGATGCCATATTAAACAGATTTTTCCTTCACTATTTGTCCTGCATTGTCAGCCATATTGAAAGTGAGGGAAGGATTTCAAATGGGGGCACAAAGGGTGTCCATGTATCCCTCTTACAGATTTCCGCTCACTTCCTATTCTGGTGACACATTGAATATATTAGGGATGCACCGATACCGTTTTTTCGGTATCGAGTACCGATTTCTTTTGTTCCGTAATCGTCGATACCGGAAGTCCCATTAAGGAAGCCGGACGGAGTTTAATGACTCGCCACCCGGCTTTCCGATTAGAGGGGAAGCCGTCTCCATGCTCCCGCATTACCAGGTGACAAGGAAGCATGGAAGCCAGGGGTGGGGGAGGGGGTAAAGATTGTCCGTGTGGCTTCCTGATTGCACGGCTTCCTGACCAATCAGGAAGCTAGATGGCGAGTGTTACACGCTGCCCGGCTACCTGATTGGCCAGGAAACTGGCTGCATGCTCCCTCGTCACTTGAGCATGGAGCTGGCTTCCCGGCCAATCAGGAAGCCGGGCAGCATGTAATGACTCGCTGCCCGGCTTCCTGATACTGGAACTTCGGGTATCAAGGTAGGCATAGGAGCATTTGGGTGAGTACGAGTACTCGGCCAAATATTTGGTATCAGCACCAATACCGATACTAGTATTGGTATCGGTGCATCCCTAATTTATATATATATATCCCCACTAGGGTCACAGAGAGTAGCAACCGTGGCTCTAACCCTTCCCCACACTAAAACCAAAGCTATAAAGAAATGACATTTTGAAATGTTATAATAAGGTCAGTATGAAATATTAAATATATTTTGTATTCTCATTTTCAGCCAGTAGGCGGAGCTCTTTGTATATGTGATGTATAGGCGGAGCTCTTTGTATATGCGACGTACAAGGTAATATAACTAAACTGTAATGTATATTTTAGAATCTTCTCACCTCCACTTCTCCTGATGAAGCCGACTTTTGGTCTCAGAAACGCGTAGAGAATTGGACATCCCATTATTTCAATTTTGGATGGATCGTGTGGAATGTTGTATACTTTATACATAATTTCCTATTTATATTCTGAATAACTTACAGCATATGACACTTGATGGGAGTCTATTAAAAAGTTGTTCAGATACTGTGTTGTACATTATATTTTTATGATCAAATTTTATCGGAAATTTGAAATAAATTGGATTTTTAATTAAAGGGTATCTATGATAAAAAAAAAAAAATTAATCTGTATTCCTATATTGAATTTTCCATAAGTTCTATCCCACTCCTGATAACCGTATCCATCTAGACGTTTGTAGACTTACTTATTGAAGATGCCCACATGATGTAATTCCTCAATGCACTGACACCATATAACTCAGCCATGTGAATGTGCACTTCCTGGTGTCACCACGCTCATAGAACCTGCCTTCATGGCTCCTTTCTAACGTGGCCACCCTTGTTAGGAGTTCTGTTATCTTGCCCTTTTTTCCCTTCTTTATTTTGCCCCATGGGAGATGAGAGCTCCTCTAATTGTGGCCTTCTGAACTGCAACTCAACATCTGAACATTGTAACATTATCACTGCTTGCTGGAAGCAATGCATGATGGGAGATGTAGTCTTGAGAAATTGAGATTTCATCACATCAAGCAGCAGGGAAGGAGATGCAAAGCACACTGGGAATCCAGGAAGTTGTTGGAAGTGATGGGCAGATGGAAGGCAGCGCTCACTACATAAAAGGGATTTAAGCTTTGATTGCATTATCAGAAACAACTCCAATATGTATTCCTATTACAATGCTGATGGTATAACAGGAGAGGAGATTCTGGGACTTTACAAGTCCTTCAAAAATAATCTGATTTGACCGATTGAAGACAATGAGAACCTGAAAAGTCTTGTTTTCCTTTATACACAGTACTAAGAATTACAAAAGAAGAGAAGTGATATACTGTGCAGCCTGGATACAATAAGATACTGAGAACTGCACCCGGCATACAGGGCAAGAGAAATACTAGGATGCAGAGTCATTATATATATAGGAAGTTGGGTGAGAAGAGTAGAAGACGGGATGACTCCAGTATGTTTAAGGTGAGCTGGCCGGAGCTGATCCTGGTCGGTGTAACCTGTACCATCTTGCATAAAAAGGAGCGTGTAATGCGTTCACATCATCTGTAAAGGTGTCAGGAAACCAGGCGGTGCTTTAAAGGATTCTTCTCCATTGTAGAAGAAGTGACTCGAAGTGTTGACTGCCTGCATTTAGCTATTTCATTTTAAAACAGGGTCATTACCAAGCCAGGTCTTCCTCTTTAAGGCAGGCCGTTGTCTTCCAGTGCATTCTGGGAGGGTGAAGGCAAGATGGCTGCCATCCTTCAGTTATCACAGTACTGTACCTTTACAGTTGACAGCATCAGCACTGTGATAACTGAGAGAGAATGTAATAAGATACATTGTATACATTTCAGCAATATTTGTACTTTCCTTGTTATGCTAAATGTCACCACGGGGTCCCCATGTAACGCCATCAAAAATACGCACACAATTGTTGAAGATGGCGGAGCGAGCACAATAGTTGCTTGCTTGTTGACCGTCTCTCCCTAATTGATAGATTCAGAACCCTATGAACAGAAGGGAATTACAGTAAAGGACACTCTCTGTACTGCACAAAAGTAACTGCAGATCATTTGCATTCAGCGGACTTGGGAACACCATCTGCTTGTTGAACGTGGTGAAAATAAAAAATGAATATGCAACGTTTCACATTTACATGATCACAATGATATCTAAATAATTAAAATGTTTAATCTTTAGTCCTCAAGATATTAGAAAAAGGGTACACTTTATAGCCAAAAGTATGTGGACCCTCCTCCAAATTACTGAGTTCAGGTGTTTCCAGTGAAGGTAATGGTAATGCTACAGCATACAAGACATTTTGATGAGTTTGGTGTGAAGGAACATGAGTTGCCTTTACCGAGCCAGGACCTCAACACTACTGAACACAATTGGGTTTACTGGAACATCAATTGTGAGCCAGGTCTTCTCATCCAACATCAGTACCTGACCTCAACAATGCTAGACACCTTTGGGTTGAACTGGAATGCCAGTTGTGAGCCAGGTCTTCTCACCCAACATCAGTACCTGACCTCAACCCTACTGAACACAATTGGGTTGAACTGGAATGTCAACTGTGAGCCAGGTCTTCTCACCCAACATCAGTGCCTAACCTCAACACTACTGAACATAATTGGGTTGCACTGGAACGTCAACTGTGAGCCAGGTCTTCTCACCCAACATCAGTGCCTAACCTCAACCCTACTGAACACCTTTGTGTTGAACTGGAATGCCAACTGTGAGCCAGGTCTTCTCACCCAACATCAGTGCCTAACCTCAACCCTACTGAACACCTTTGGGTTGAACTGGAATGCCATTTGTAAAACAGGTCTTCTCGTCCAACAACAGCACCTAACCTTAATCCTACTGAACACCTTTGAGATGAACTGGAATGCCATTTGTGAGCCAGGTTTTCTCATCCAACAACAGTTCCTGACCCCACTCACCCCATTACATAGTTACATAGTACTATGTAACTATGTAATGTTCCATGGCAGGATGTCATGTGCGGGGGATATGTAAATACATGGAACAACAGATTAACTTTTTTTTTTCGAAGCCCGTGGACGTGCATCAAAACAAACTTCCCCCTGTGAACAAAAAAAGTGAACCGTGAAATCACAGCACACAAAAACGTGCACAAGGGTGCAAGGTCCTTCAAAAGAAGGGACCTACTTTCCCGACCCCCCGGGGCGCAAGGCTCCTGACAGGGGTTGAGACTGTTGGCCCACCAACCCGAAGGCCGATGGACCATTTCCGTCGGGGACCTGCCGAAACAGGTCCCTCACAGTACTAGGCAGGGGGGATCTCCCGAAGAGAAACCCCCCTCCTGGGTGGGAGGAGTCAGAGAACCCCGTAGGAGGCACAGAATCTCCTCCCAGCGTCAGGAATAGGCCCCGAAGAAACCTGCACCTTCAGCATCTGTGGGTCGAAATTTAAAAATAAAAAAGTGCCAAACGTGGATAGAGTGCTTAAATAAATCTAAAGTGCCAGTGCACCACTCTGACAGGCCTTAGGGGCCGGAGTGCAAAAATATTGCCCCAGACTAGACATAAGGCCTGTCTTGGAGGCGAAGTGCAGAAAATTGCAAGGTGGTGTGTGACCAAGTGCCAGTGAGTCATGTGGGGTCCCACACCCATGTGACTTCCTGAGCACCCCTGGGACGCCACCCCCAGGGGGCACAACACCACGGGCTTCTGCCGCCCCCGAACCCTCGGGCCAGACCCCGTGGTTCTCCGCTCACATCAGGAGGTAGTGCCGTCGGGGGTCCTCCCACTGTCTAGGGTCTACCCATACATCAGGGCCTGACGCAACTAGCAGTGGACCGAACCGTCCTCCAACACCCACCATTACGTCAGAGGGTACTAGAATGTTCTCCCATCGGGTGGCAACATCCTCTCCCCTCCAACAACTGATAAGAACAGATACTACACTTGATCTTACACTGCAGCCAGAAGGGGGCCCTGTTCATCTTTTGGCCTTCATTTTTGTCAATGGAGCCCCCAGTTTGCATATAATCACTATGTTATAGCTAACAGTGATCACATGATCGGGAACAACCACTCTTCCGTGGCCTCAACCGGGATTTGGAACCAGCAGCCATGTGAAGTATCAGCTGCTGGGTCCTAAATGGTAGAATGTATATTACATATCCTCAGCACGGGGCATCCTGCCACGGAACATGAATATACAAATTTCAGGCAGGGAGGGGTTAACTAGCAACAAAGTTTCTTTAACGCAATCTAAGCGTGCCCCAAACGGCCCGCACTTATCGGCGGGCTTATTTTCATCTCCGGCCCACACTTATTTACACTGTACAATGCATTTGGAATAACTACCTGGCAGCTAATCCCTATAAATATTTATTTTGCAACTTGTATTCAGCTCCTGTGCTCGCAGTTTATTTTAGGAGTGGCTCGAGTCCCATGAGACGCCGTGGAATTAAATTATAGGGCAATGGATGACAAATCTGGCTGACCTCCAGGCAGAATCCAGGGGCGGAAAGACGTTTGCTGAAACACATATTTTATTTCTTCTAATTTCCCTCAGTAAGGATATACGAGTGATAATAAGATCGGGGGGCGGCCGTAACATGGAATAAAGGAATGTTCACTATCATTTATATACGTGATAATTCATTCCGCTCACACTTGTGGTTATTGAAGCCCAACTAAAGCCAAAACTGGAGCTAGGCTATAAAAAAAAGGACTCCCCTGTAATAACATTACATTACAATCTTTATTCAACCTCAAATACTATGTAACTATGTAACATATCCCTAATACACCCTTATAAAACGTTAAAGTTGAACTCCGGCCACAATAACTTTCATTTAAATGTATTCCTCAATGGCCACAGAGCATATGAATCTATAGACCAAATGCTTTTACAAGCCCAGTTGTGACCTTGTAAAAGTGGCAGTGACATAATCACTGTGCTATAGATAGCCTGTGCAGAGAGCAAAGCTATGGGGAAAAGACTTAACCTCATAGTTCTCCTTTAATGACCAGAAAACCTTTTTAATTGCACAAACGGTTGAGCATCCAAAATGGATCAATCTCAACGGATAGCTGATTAGAATTATGTGGGCAAAACTCAACAATTATTCTAAATTTGTCCGAATCAATCAATATTTTATTCTTCTATTGATCTGTTATAAATAGCTGCATGTACGCCTTGCCTTAGGGTGTTTAGGAACAAGCACAATGCTTCCAGAGCATCACTTTGCTATAGCCGGGTAACTTCTGACCTCCTAGAGGGTGATAACGAGCAACATTGGCAATGGGAGGATGTCTTTATTACACGGAGGAATTCCTAAATCCTCGTCTTTCCGAAGTCTTCTATCAGGGTTATTCACAAAGGGGTGAAGAGTTTGGAGAAGGCAGGAGAAGGGAACAATCTGGGACAACAAAGCTGATCTGGAAAGTGAGCTGAATTGGAGAATTTTTCCAGTTCAGCTATGTTGTCCTAGATTGTTCACTTCTCCGGCCTTCTCCAAACTCTTCACCCTTCTGTGAATAACGATGTATGACTTCAGACTCACCCAGATGAGTGCAGCCAGGGCTGGATAGGAAGGAGATTGTGAATATCACATACACACGACCAGCATATCCTATTCCCGGGTCCCTTTTAAAAGACCGGCAAAGAGGTTTCCCGAGCTGCACTCAGCAGCAGTGCCGGCACAGGATCCTTTTGCATCCATAGCAAAAAGGCTAAAAGCCCCCCCGCGCCCCTTCCTTATGAGCTGTGAACTACATTAACATTATAGGTTGCATGTACTTGCAGAAGCGCCCAAGGCAACTGTCTCTTTCGCTTACCCCTTGGCCCGGGCCTGGGCCCTGGCAGCATGCAACGCGTGGGGTCACGTGTTAGACTCGAGTGCACTCTGTATTACACAACACTGGAGAAATGAAATGTACTTTTAGGATGCAATTTTCTTTCGAGCAAGTTCCTGTAGAAACTGCTGAGCTGGCAATAAACGGAAAGAAGAGCAGCTGATTCTATACTGGGAACTTTTTTTTTTAATAGTACAAACATACTGGGGGGGGGGAGGGGGGGGATTTATCAAAACTGGAGCAGACAAAGTCTGGAGCAGTTGTGCACGGCAGCCAATCAGCTTCTCTCTTTTATTTTCAAATCTTAACTGAACAAACTGAAGAGAGAAGCTGATTGGTTGCCCTGGGCAACTGCTCCAGATTTTGTCTGCTCCAGTTTTGATAAAATTCCCCCCGCTGTATATCCATGGTGACAAGGAAGGGAACGAAAGAATTTCCCTTTGTTGTGAAGTTAACACTTAGCAGAAGCACCTAAAAGATTCAAATGTGTAAAACGAAAATAAAATAAATAAACCAGTGACTGTTTATTACAGAGAACAGAGGGGGTGATTCAATAAAGGGTTATTCACACGATTATTCACCCAGTTATGTACAAGGGTATATAGAATAGACAAGATTAAAGCAGATTCCGGTCGAAAATAAGAAGATAAAAATAAACAGCTCAGAAAAAGTTCAAATAACAAAACCAGCTGCAATATTCACCTATAATCCAGAGCGTTCCCCCACAGTACTTATTTCTGCCACTAGATGTCCTCAGTCTGATGGGCAGCATCATATAAACCACTTCATCTGAATCCAGGTAGTCCTGGACCTGCCCCCATCCTGTGACTGGACAGTGGAAGGAGAAGTAGCACAGTGATGAACTCATCTCTCTGTCACTTTGCTCTCTCCTCCTACAGCCCCTTATTGTCTCCACTAGAGGTCCGTGTGACAGGGTGACAATGCAGGTGCACAATTGGGAGACAGGGACAAATCGTTGTCACTTTCGGACAGGATGGACCTTCGTGGCAGGATCAGCAGACATTACTTTAACACAGATTTTAAAGTATAGAAAATTACTTTTAGAATCACGCTCGCATTTTAAAGCTTATATGAGAATTTAGTGATTGGGTCTACCTATACGTTAAAGTTGAACTCCTGTATAAGCAAATATTGTCCTCATACAAGAGTCATGTGTGTTATTCCTGGAATCTTGGTGAGCTTTGTGTATTTCTTCCAGATCTGTGCGGTCATCCTGTGTGAGACTCGGAGCTTCCTGTAATAAAGACCGGTCACTGCTGCTCTCTCTCCTTGTGCAGGGTGACCGGTCTTGTCTCCGCCCCCTCTTGTAAACAAGACTGGTCACTGCTGCTCTCTCTCCTTGTGCAGGGTGACCAGTCTTGTCTCCGCCCCTCCCGTAATAAAGACTGCTCACTGCTGTACTCTCTCTTTACGCAGGGTGACTGGTTTTGTCTCCTCCCCCTCCAATAGTTTACTGCATGTAGCCTGTAGTAGGTGGAGCTACTGGGTCCCTCCCACATACATAGTTTTCTGCAGGTAGCCTGTAGTAGGTGGAGCTACTGGGTCCCTCCCACATGAATAGGGTATGTGCAGTACTATAATGATGTCACTGATACTTTTGCAAAAACTGGGTTTATATAGGGCATTAAGTGAGTTCAGCTTTAAGCAAAAATAAAACAAAATGTAGGTTAAAAAAAAACTATCAACATAAGAATCTATAAGCAGGTAAAAGCTCAATACACAAACAGGTGAGAACATACAACACGACAGTCAGATAATGGCACCCAGGACCCGCGGAGGTTTAGGGTATTAACCCCAAAACATACATGAAAACCTCAATCTCAGCATCAAGCCTTCCAGCACTCTATGTGCTGGAAGTCTAAGTTTATTCTCATTTCCACTGACAGCACTAATATTAATATTATGATTATTATTATTATATGTATATTATATTATATATATTCTTCTTTTTATTTTATATATATATAATAATTATTATTATTATTTTTGTTTTATCTCATAATCAAACATTT